>NC_086238.1:33316370-33622500 GCF_036321145.2 Pelmatolapia mariae | reverse complement strand
TCAGCTTTGCAGTACTCATCACATATGTGAGGGGATTATTGTCTGTATAGACCAGGGGTGACCCAGCATTTTTCCAAATACAGCAGCGCTAACCAACATCATTTTTTCAAGTAATATAGAAACTATTTTATATATTACCTTTTTAAACATCCCATTTTTCTTTCTAATGTCATTAAAACAAGTTTGCACATTTGTATAACAACAGTCAGACCTCCAGATCTTTTAAGCGTTCAGTTTTTTTCTCAGTGTCACACATAGATTAGTTTTCGTCTCTTTTAATAAGAAAGTCAAATCTTCAAACCCTAAAGCAATCTTTGTTTCTTTCAATCATTCCAATATTTTTCATCTCCTGTAATATAATTGCAGTTAACCAGGGCTTAGCTACTCTGATCCACAGTGATTTTGGGGGTGTGGATACTTGTTTTTTTTCACAGGTGCAGAGCCTTTTTCTACAAAATTACGAATAAACTGCATTTTTTAAAAGTACCATTAACATTAATGTAGACTGACAAGTAACTCAACATTTAACACAGTGATCAGTAGAGAAGAAAGAAAATAACCCATTTTACAATTTCTAGTTCAGATCAAAATTATTGTTCTGATTAAGGAAACAGTAAATCTGGCCACATTATTGTCCCGATCCTCCAATTTTCCCTTTCCAATGTGACGAAATAAAATTCAACCTTTTTAAATAAAAGCAGATGCACACCCAGATATTTCTTACAGTAAGAATCCTCCAACAACCTTTCAAAAGAAACATTTTTTGTCTTTCCTTAATTTTTAGACCAACTGAATCCACAAACCTGAAGCTGCAGACCCCAAACTAACCAAATTTAATGTTTCCTTAATCAGCACAGTAATTTTTAACTCTTTGTGTGTTATGTTTACTCACAGTTTTGATGCTTGCTTCTTCGACTTGATCCATGATTGGCTCTGCACCATCGCTCTGCTGTTTTCTCTCTCCTCATGCTTCTCCTTTATGCATCCTGTCCTCAGATATAATCCAACCAGCTGCCTCCTTGTTTCCTTCTTGACTTGTATTCGCAAAATTTCCAGTTAAATTAAGAGAAATCCAGAAAAGTTTTCCTGCTTCAAAAGCTCTTCCAATTGCCTGTCTTCTTGTCCTCCTTTAAATGTGCATTTTTGTATATTTGTATTTATTTGACTTCATATTGCCATGACAACATAACACAGAGCATCTTGGTAGATTAAAGCAGGGAGTTCTGTCCTCTGCAGAAATGCTGGTGTTCCATAGTGATGTAAAAGTATGTTAATAATCTTTAAACAGACACTCACTGATCCTGTAAGAGCAGGAATTTAACTACAAACCCTCTTAGTCCCCATCAGTATCATTCATTCTGCTCTGCCGCAATGGTCACAGTGGCTGGTTTAAGTACGTTTGCCCCATAGAAAGCCACTGATGTTCAGTGAGCCCCTTTGATACATATTTAGACCTTCATAATTTTCAGGGTGCATGAGTGTTATATCTCCATCTCATCCTAAATATTTTGCCAACATGTAAAAGGCATACGTCCACAAGATTTTGATTTCTTTAATTTTAATTTAAACTTGTTTTATTCTGTGTTGCATGTTTTGAATAATCTTCTTCAGAGTAGACTTTTGGTGTAAGCTGATAGTGAATGAAAAAAACTATAAAAAGCTGCTGTGGTTTTAATTTTCCAAGAGAGGTAATGCACATAATGCAGAGACGAGCGCACGGGGGATATCCAAATTCTAGGAAGGCAGCCTGCTGCTGTACACAGGCACATCCTTCTCAGTCATAGTTCTTAACAACTTGACTGTTTTCTCAAACTACACAAAGAGTGCTGTTTCCATTCTGGGAAGTCTACTCATTGGTGTAGGCAGCTCTTCAAATTATAAGTAGCTATATATGAGCAGCTATATTAGCTTTGACTTAACATATGTTAAATAGTATACTTTCCTCTTTTAAAATTTATGATGGCTCAAAATTCAAACCTTACAAATTAAAACCCTGAATCATCACCACTTGTGTGAACTACAAGGGTGCCATCATTTTTCTTTTCAATCCATTAAGTACCACATTTTACACACTGAGCAAGAAAGGAAGTAAGCTCTTCATGGTGACCCCAGGAATTTTAATGTATCACTTTCTAGCATACAGCTGACACTGCTCGACATCTTACAGTGCAGTATAAGAGTCCCGCCACAAGGAGACACTGAAGGCTTTCAAACCAACAGTTTCTGCTTCCAAAGCGGCGCCAACCGTCACCACCGATCATCGTACTTATGTAACACAGACCATGGATGCATGTTTGAGTTGATACATCACTTAAAGCCACCACTGTTCAGGCATCACATCTGTCCATTAGGTTTCCCTTTCATACACAACATTTTTATCCCTGGGTACTAACTTTTTTGTTGTTGTTGACTGTTTATTTATTTGTTTGTTTGTTTGTCCGATGCTCCTTTTGCACTGCTAAATAGGCTGTAGCCAACATGATTTATAAAGGGATTATAAAACTAAGAAATTACTGCATTATTTTACCTACTCCTATTAAACTCACTTTCCTAAAAACTGATTGCAGCTTCTGCTTTGTGATGTCAATGTTATGTCTCTAAATGATTTCATATCATTCATGGGAGATATGCTTGACAAATGAGAAGTTAACAAGTCACTGCTACAAGCTGAATCAATTCATTGGGGCGACCTGCGTGTTGTGTTGCATTGTCTGATTTAGTCATAGTGTGTAAACACCTCTAGAGGCCACTGTTGTATAGCTGCTGCAAACTTTTTTATTTTTTTTTATTTTTTATTTTTTATTATTAGTAAAGATAACATACAAATAAAATGCACCATATATTATACATTCAGAGAATAAACATTCCTTACATATTAACAACTTTCATACATAGGAAAAAAAATATATATATAAAGATGGGGTCACATAAATATTCCATCTATTATTATGGGGAATGTGAGATCTCTCCCCAAAAAAGTAGACGAACTGGCAGCCCTTACCCGACATCAGAGGAGCTACAGGGAGTGCAGCCTGATGTGCTTCACAGAGTCGTGGCTAACTGCGCTAACTCCGGACTCACACGTAAACATGGATGGTTTTCATCTGATCCGGGCCGACAGAACAACGGAGAGCGGTAAGAAGAGAGGAGGGGGTCTGGCTGTGTTTGTGAACGATAGATGGTGTAACTCTGGGCATTTATCTATCAAAGAGACGCTATGCTGTAAGGACATTGAGCTGCTAGCGGTAGCATGAGACCGTACTATCTACCGCGAGAGTTTACACACGTGATTATGATAGCTGTGTATGTCCCGCCCTCTGCTAGCGCTGCAGCAGCCTGTGAGGTCCTGCACACCGTAACAAGCAGACTCCAAACACAGCACCCTCAGGCCCTTTTCCTGATCTCTGGGGACTTTAATCACATCTCCCTGTCCTCCACTCTCCCCACCTTCACCCAGTATGTTACCTGCCACACCAGAGACAATAAAACATTGGACTTATTGTATGCCAACACCAAGGAGGCATACAGCTCATCACCTCTCCCTCCCCTGGGGGGCTCAGATCACAATCTGGTTCATCTCCAGCCTGTGTATAAACCTCTAGTACACAGAGAACCAGTAGTGAAACGCACAGTAAGGAAATGGTCAGCAGAGACTGAAGAGGCCCTGAGGGACTGTTTCCGTTCTACTGTGTGGGACAACCTCTGCAGCCCCCTGGAGGATGACCTCAACAGCATCACAGACTGCATTACGGATTACATGAACTTCTGTGTGGACAACACCGTACCCATCAAAAAGGTACGGTGTTTTTCTAACAACAAGCCATGGATAAATCCTGAAATTAAGGCTCTCCTCAAGGAGAAGAAGAGAGTCTTTAGAGCTGGAGACAAACAGGAGCTGAGAGTTGTTCAGAAGAAGCTGAAATGGAAGATAAGGCAGGGGAAGGAAAACTACAGGAGGAAGATGGAAGAGCAGCTGCAACAGGACAACATCAGAGGGGGTTTGGAACAGCCTGAAGACAATCTCAGGACAAAAACCAACCCCCCAGGCTGCAGGAGACTTGGGGTGGGTGAATGACCTAAATAAATATTTTAATAGGTTTGATCAACCACCCACCCCTCCCACAGCATCGTCCCCCCTGCTGCAATCTCCTTCATCTTCAGGGACTGCCTGTCCTTCATCTCAGGACTTCACACCTCTCAGCTTCACACCTCCCAGCTCCCAGTCATTACACCCACCCCCGGCTTCTGTGGACTCCAACATACACACCCCTCCCCCAAAACCCCCTCTCTCCATCTCAGCACTTCAAGTGAGGAACGAGCTTCGCAAGATCAAGGTGCGGAAGGCTGCAGGTCCAGATGGCGTCAGCTCCAGGCTCCTGAGGTGCTGCGCAGATGAACTGTGTGGCATCCTAGGTTATCTGTTCAACCTGAGCCTGTCACTGGGGAAAGTACCACAGCTGTGGAAGACCTCCTGTGTGGTACCGGTACCAAAGACCTCCCATCCCAAGGACCTCAGCAGCTACAGGCCGGTAGCCCTGACATCGCATCTGATGAAGACCCTCGAGAGGTTGGTTCTAAACCATCTGCGCCCCCTGGTGAGGTCTTCATTGGATCCGCTGCAGTTTGCTTACCAGCCTGGCATTGGGGTGGAGGACGCCATCATCTACCTCCTGCACCGAGCTCTGACTCACCTGGAGAAGCCTGGAAGCACTGTGAGGATCATGTTCTTTGATTTCTCCAGTGCTTTCAACACCATCCAGCCACGACTTCTGAGGGACAAGCTGGAGCTATCGGGAGTGGACCACCACATGTCCCAGTGGATACTGGACTACCTCACAGAACGTCCACAGTATGTGAGGTCACAGGGCTGTGTCTCTGACACGCTGGTCTGCAGTACGGGGGCCCCACAGGGAACTGTGTTGGCACCGTTCCTCTTCACCCTCTACACTGCAGACTTCTCCATCAACTCCCCACGCTGCCACCTACAGAAGTTCTCTGACGACTCTGCCATAGTCGGCCTCATCACAGGTGAGGACGACTCAGAGTACAGACAGTGGACTCTGGACTTTGTGGACTGGTGTCAGCAGAACCAGCTGCTGATCAACGCCGGGAAAACCAAGGAGTTGGTGGTGGACTTCCGGAGACGCAGACCCACCACACTGACACCGGTGAACATCCAGGGAGTGGACATTGAGATAGTGGACTCGTATAGGTACCTGGGTGTTCACCTGAATAATAAACTGGACTGGAGCCACAACACTGATGCTCTTTACAGGAAGGGTCAGAGCAGACTCTACCTGCTGAGGCGGCTGAGGTCATTTGGAGTCCAGGGAGCGCTTTTAAAGACCTTCTATGACTCTGTGGTGGCATCTGTCATTTTTTACAGTGTGGTATGTTGGAGCAGCGGTTTATCGGCAGCTGAAAGGAAGAGGTTGGATAAACTCATCAGGAAGGCCAGCTCTGTTCTGGGATGCACCCTGGACCCAGTGCAGGTGGTGGGAGACAGAAGGACTCTGGCCAAAATAACATCTCTGATGGACAGAGTCTCCCACCCCATGCATGTAAATGTTGCTGAACTGCAGAGCTCCTTCAGTGACAGACTGCTGCATCCTAGATGCATGAAGGAGCGTTTCCGCAGGTCCTTCCTCCCTGCAGCTGTCAGACTGTACAATCAGAACTGCTCCCAACAAACATAGATGTTTACATCAGCACTGTAACTGCAATAAGTTAATTAACCGAGTTGCACTACAACCTGGTTTGCCTCTTATCTGTAGTTATTTTTATTTAATTTAATAACTGTACAATACTCTGTATATAGTAACCATTGTCCTTAATGTAAATATTTAAGAAAAATTGTGTATGTTTCTGTTCTGTGTCCTGTGTACTGTTTGTTTGTATATGTGTCTTTTTGCTGCTGTTACAACCAAATTTCCCCTTGTGGGACAATTAAAGGATTATTCTATTCTAATTTAACAGATTACTAACTCACTAAATCAAAATCTTCCACAAAGGAGACAAAAAAAGCAGCCTTTTTCTTTTTAACTAAAGTCAAAGATTTAACCAACAGGTTTAAGTCGTTTTTCCAGTAAGCTAGTGTTGGTTTGGTCTTAAAAAAACGACATTTATGTATAAATTGCTTGCACAAGATTAATAACACATTAACACCATAATTAGCTTTCTTTTCTTTCAAAAACACTCCAAACATTATCATATTTAAGGTAAGTGGGGTAATTTGAATCCCACTGGAAAAAAGCCAGGTATGAAAATCCAACCAAAATATTTGTATAAAATTGCACAAAAAGAATAGATGGTCCAAATCCTCCTCTTCTGTTTCACAAAATACACAATTACCAGTTTCTATTTTGAATCTATCACCAAGGAGTCTATTTGTCGGGTAAATTTTATTCAAAATTTTAAATTGGACTTCTTTCCCTTTAGGAGGGATAGGGAAGGTGATATAATCTGTTCTTATTTTTTCAATTTCTTCCCTTTGGAAATCTTTTAATATGTAATTACGTCTAAGTAAATTTGGAGAATAAAGACTCCTTAATGAAGATCTTAGAAACTTATTATTGCATTTAACATCACAAAATTGAATATCATCTATATATAAATGCCTTAACTTGGGGGATATGTCAGAATATATTATATCATTTACAACTATGTTTTTAAGTGACAATGGAATGGATTTTATAACCCGATTAAATTTACTTTTAGAACATTGGATATTAAACTTTTGGCAAAAATCTTGATGTTCTAGAACATGTCCTTCCTCATCTACAAAATGGGCAATTGCCCAAACACCTTTTGATAACCAATCTTGAATAAAAATAGATTTTCTGTTCATTAGTATATATCTATTGTTCCAAATTGGGCTATTATGTGGAGTGAAATTATGTTTCAAAACACCATTCATTATATCGAAGTCAATTGCGTTTCCACCACCTTCAATGTATGGTTTAACCAAATCATCTTTAGATATATAATGGCACTTATTCCTCCAAATAAAATTAAAATTCAAGCTATTAATTGTTTTAATAACTTTATTTGATATTGATAAAGAGTAAGCTGGCTATATAAATCTAGATAAACTATCCATTTTGGTTAATAATATTCTTCCAAAAATTGTGATGTCTCTTTGTAACCACTTATTTAAGATTGTCTTACATTTGTCAACATTATCTGAAATATTTACTTTTTCTAAGACTTTGTGATCTTTTGAAATTGTGATGCCCAAATATTTTACCTCCTTCTTCACCTTTATATCGTACAGTAATTGTGAATGACACTCCTTTAACGCCAATAGTTCACATTTATTTAAATTTAACTTTAAGCCTGAAGCTTTTGAGAATGTAGTGATTATTTGTTTTACCAGGGGAATCTGATGTTCATTTTTTAAGAAAAGAGTAGTGTCATCCGCAAGTTGACTAATTATTAAAAAATTATCCATAATCTCAATTCCGGCAACGCTGCTGTTTTTAATTAAAATTGCGAGCATCTCCACAACCATTATGAATAACAGCGGAGAGCTTCCACACCCTTGCCTAATTCCTCTTTTGACGCTAAATCTTTTACCAGTGCCATAGCCTAACGACACAGAGCTATTTATATCATTATACAGTATATCTATTATCTTCCTAAATTTATCCCCAAATCCAAATCGAGTTAGTGTTTCTAAAATAAAAGGATGTTCTACTGAATCGAAAGCTTTATAAAAGTCCAAGAAAAGAATAAAACTGTCATCACTAATTAGATCATTGTAGTCCAGTAAGTCTAAAGCCAATCTGATATTATTATGAATGTTCCTGTCTTTCAAAAACCCTGATTGTGTCTCACTAATTATACTTGAAACCCCTTGTTTGAGCCTTGTCGCAATTGAGCTAGAGAAAATTTTATAATCTGTATTTAATAAAGTTATGGGCCTTAAGTTATCCAATTGTCGTTTATCTTTGTTTGGTTTAGGAATTAATGTAATTAATCCTTGTTTCATGCTAGACATCAATTCTCCCTTTTCAATACTGGCCAGTATAGCTTTGAATAAAATTTCCCTTAAGTCTTCCCAAAGAAATTGGAAGAAATTAACTATAAGCCCATCTGGACCAGGGGATTTATTAAGCGCCATTTTCTTAACAGATGCATCTAACTCTTCAATTCTAAAGTCAGATTCACAAAATTCCTTAAATGATTCATCAATTTTAGGGATCAGATTATCTATTTGATCAAAAAAGACATCACAATCTGCTTGGGAGAACTGTGAGGAGTATAAATTGGAATAGAATGTATAAGTTTCATTCTCCAAAATTTTAGGGTCGTCACATTCAATGCCATCAATTAACAGGGAAGATATAAAATTTCTTTTCTGTCTGTTCTTTTCTAAATTAAAAAAATATGAGGAATTTCTTTCCCCCTCCTCAATCCACTTGGCGCGTGAACGCACAAAAGCTCCTTCTGCTTTATTTAGGTAGAGCTGATCTAATTTAGTTTGCAACTCCATAAGTTTACTCCTTTCTTGACTATTTAGATCATCTTTACTACAGCAATAAGTAATTTCTTGGAATAATTTACATTCATATTCTCTTTGCTTTCGACTTATGTTTTTACTGAATTGAATACTAAATTCTCTAATTTTGAAATTAATGAATTCCCATTTACTGATATATCCTACAATTAAATGGTCAGCCATAATATCTTTTATAATTTTTTTGACTATGTTGCAGTAATCTTCATTTTGTAAAAGTTTGGCATTGAACTTCCAATAAGTTCTTTTATTTGATTGTCTAATTTCCGATTCAAAGCATAGTTCAATAAAGCAATGATCAGAAAGAGGTGCATTTGACATCACAACTTTTACAGTGTGGTTAAGAATGTTGTCACTTCCTAGCCAATAGTCTATTCTAGATTTACAAGCTCAATTTGGTTTAAACCAGGAAAAGCTTTTAATTCCTGGATTTCTTACTCTCCAAATATCTGTCAAATTGTTGTTTATCAAAAAATCTATAATTAGGTTATTTTTTTGTGGTCTACCTGTCCTTGAGGGCCATCTATCAGTCCATTCATCACGAGTCATTTTCCAATCACCACCCATTAAAATATATTCCGTAGGGTATCGATCTTTAAGTTCAAAAATATTTAAAGTTATATCTTCTAACATATTTTTATTCTGACTTTCATTATTATATCCATAAACGTTGACTAAAATGAAAAACAAACTTTCAACTCTCATTACAGCAATCAACCAATGACCATTCAAGTCAGTCCGTTGTATTACAAGATCCCCAGGAAAGTTATTGAATAAAATTGCTACACCCCCCGACCTCGTTGAGCCATGGCTAAACAGGATTTTGCTACCCCATTGGTTTGACCAAAAAGATACATCACTATCAGATGAATGAGTCTCTTGTAGAAAAATACAGTTTGATTTTTTACCTTTGCAGTACAAAAATAAGGCTTTTCTTTTAACAGATTCTCTTAAACCCCTAACATTTAAAGAAGCAAAACAAATGTTAACATTCAACATGAACTATAGACAGAATATCACTCACCACGTGAAAAAAACGAAAAAGAAAAAAAAGTACTAAATGCTGAGCTCCTCGGACCGCGAACAAGTTTCCACTATTTCAGTTTTTGTCATTTTTAGTTCTCCTGTGTTTCTTCAACTTTGCGTCCATCAATGAAGGCATGTGGACCACGAAAGTAGGCTCGTTTACCCGCACGTCTTGCCTCCTCCACCAGAGGCCATAGGCGCTGTCGATCTTGTATGTCCTCCTGCGGCAACATCTCTGCAAAGCTGATGCCTTCTTGTTTGCAGATTGAAGAATCTTTGGTGCGCCTCCACAATTCTTCTTTGATTCGCCTTTGTGTGAATAAAATAATGATGTTTCTGTTTCTGCCATCAACTCGTTTCCCTAAGTGATGAACAATATCAACGGCCTCTTCTAAGTTCAAGTCAGGGGCAATCTTCTGAAGCGTTTGCAAAACCTTCACTCTAATGTTTTCGTCTTTGTCTTCCTTCACCCCTTTCAGCTTTAAGCACCACCTCATTCGGTAGCGCTCTTGTTCTCTCACTCTTCTTTTCAAGTCTTCGTTTTCTTTAAGCAGCTGTTCATTCGCATTTGCCAGTTTAACAACTTTCGGTTTGCAATCAACTATCTCTGCAGCATTAAACTCCACAGCCTTAGCCAAGCTGGCAACCATAGCTGCACTTTGTCTGTTTTGTTCCTTGATATCTTCCAGTTGTACTTCAAATTTCTTCTAAGTCCCAGAATGGCTTCAAAAATAATTTTATTGGAGATATCATCTTCCTTCTCTGAAGATTTTGTTCTTTTCTCCTCCGGCGGTTGTTTTGATGGAGTTGGCGGCGCAGAGTCTGCTCCCCGTTCTCGCTTGTTTAGGCTCACGTTGGCAGCTTCAGTGCTAGCATAGCCATGGCCACTGACTTTAGCATGCGAAGACGTCTTAACATTGGGGTTTGACGGCACAAATTGCAGCTTTGCATTCTTAATAACCTTTTGGGCATCCATAGTTGTAATTCGAGTGGAAAGAGAATAAAGTTCCTTAGCAAATTTTGCGGTCTTTCGGAGCTCCTGAAAAAACACGAGCGTTCAAGCTGCCATCTTGGTGCCACCGCTGCTGCAAACTGAATGTGCCCGTACCAGAGGTTATACTTAAAATGGCAGCTGTCAGGAAGTCTCTTTGGAAATTTGTGTTCGCCCTTTATGAAATAGATATGTTGTATTACAAGGTACTAATGCACCCTTGCATTGGTAAAATGAATTCTGTTAGAATAGCTGATACGCCCTCACAGAAGATTTATTTTGACCTTTCTAAAGCCTTCTTTAAAATTTAGAAAATAAAATGAAAACAGGCATATCAAAACAAGCCTACTAGAAATACTACTCTGTATTACATCCTAACACTTGGCTAAATCCTAATATGTAATTCTGGTTTAATAGTTTATTACACTAAATGCACACAGATGTTTTACTTTGGCAGGAGCTTAAACAACTGAGTTGAATTAACACAAGTTATTCATATTCAATAAACCTGTGCAATTTGTGTTGATAAAATATGATTGAAACATGTTTTGGTGAAGTAATTTGAGCTCTTGGAATATTTTAATCCTTCATAATTTTCACACTTTATTCCAACACTATTCAGTGGCAAACAAACAAAACCGTACATTTTCTGAAATATTTGTGGGTTTTTCTCGTTTGTTTTTATACTACTTAAACACTAAAGTGACCCTCCAATGTGATGACAGTGCCAGCAGTGGCCCACAGCTCATTTAATGCTTTCTCCTAATTGGCTCATAATAGTCTTGCATATGTATGAACTATGTAGGCTATCTCTATTTTAAAATAATGAGTGGGCAATGAGAGCATCTCCTCACGGTGTACTTTACTGACAACAGGACAACAGGGAATACAGAGAACTGACTGAGGACTTTGTCAACTGGTGCCAGCAGAACCACTTCCAGATCAACACTCCGAAAACCAGCGAGCAGGTAGTGGACTCCACCTACACCAGTGAACATCCAGAGAATGGGCATTAAGATAGCTGACTCATATAAGTGATCTAACCAATAAACTGATCTGGAGTAACAACAGAGAGTCCATCTACACAAAAGGATAGAGACGGTTGTATTTGCAACAGAGAAGTCTTTTGGAAGGGAGCAGGGAGAGCTCCTGAAGACCTTCTAGGACTCTGTGGTGGTATTGTCCATGTTTTATGGTGTGGTCTGCTGGGGATAGGAAGAAACTGAACAGGTTGATCAAGAAAACTAGCTCTGTTCTTGGATGCCCTCTTGACCCGGTGGAGGTAGTTATCTCTGTCAGATAACAGCTCCCACCCCATACAGGCCACCCTGACAACACTAACCTGTTTTCCCTCCAGTGATAGGCTGCTGGCCCCAACTGACCGAGTGCTCAGTGAATACCTCAGGCAGCAGAAACCCAAGAAAGAGGAGGGAGACGAGGAACCATCATGGAAGGACAGGCCCCTGCACGGTATGTACCACCGGCAGATAGAGGAGGTGGCTGATATCCAGAAATCCTACCAGTGGCTGGACAAAGCTGGACTGAAAGACAGCACAGAGGCACTAATCATGGCAGCACAAGAACAAGCTCTGAGTACAAGATCCATAGAGGCTGGGGTCTATCACACCAGGCAAGACCCCAGGTGCAGGCTGTGTAAAGATGCCCCAGAGACAATCCAGCACATAACAGCAGGGTGCAAGATGCTAGCAGGCAAGGCATACATGGAACGCCATAACCAAGTGGCCGGCATAGTGTACAGGAACATCTGTGCCGAGTATAACCTGGAAGTCCCGAGGTCAAAATGGGAGATGCCCCCAAGGGTGATGGAGAATGACCGAGCTAAGATCCTGTGGGACTTCCAGATACAGACGGACAAAATGGTGGTGGCTAACCAACCGGACATAGTGGTGGTAGACAAACAGAAGAAGACGGCTGTAGTGATCGATGTAGCGGTTCCGAATGACAGCAATATCAGGAAGAAGGAACACGAGAAGCTGGAGAAATACCAAGGGCTCAGAGAAGAGCTCGAGAGGATGTGGAGGGTGAAGGTAACGGTGGTCCCCGTGGTAATCGGAGCACTAGGTGCGGTGACTCCCAAGCTAGGCGAGTGGCTCCAGCAGATCCCGGGAACAACATCGGAGATCTCTGTCCAGAAGATCGCAGTCCTAGGAACAGCGAAGATACTGCGCAGGACCCTCAAGCTCCCAGGCCTCTGGTAGAGGACCCGAGCTTGAAGGATAAACCGCCCGCAGGGGCGTGCTGGGTGTTTTTTATATACACACATATACATATATACATACGCCCTGCCCGTGATCAGGTACCCTGCTGGGGTAATAGGCTGGCCAAAGGAGGAGATAGAAGCCACTGACATAAAGACAAGAAAGCCCCTTACCATGCATGGAGGGTTTCACCCCAAGTCCAGCATCCTGAGGCTGTACGCTAAGTGGAAGGAAGGAGGCCGGGGACTGGTGAGTGTCAGCACCACAGTCCAGGATGAGACAAGGAACATCCACAAATACATCACGAAGATGGCCCCAACTGACAGCGTGCTCAGTTCAATTCAATTCAATTCAATTCAATTTTATTTATATAGCGCCAAATCACAACAAAAGTCGCGTCAAGGCGCTTTATATTGTACAGTAGATTGCACAATAATAATATGAATACCTCAGGCAGCAGAAACCCAAGAAAGAGGAGGAAGGCGAGGAACCATCATGGAAGGACAGGCCCCTGCACGGTATGTACCACCGGCAGATAGCGGAGGTGGCTGATATCCAGAAATCCTACCAGTGGCTGGACAAAGCTGGTCTGAAAGACAGCACGGAGGCACTAATCATGGCAGCACAGGAACAAGCACTGAGCACAAGATCCATAGAGGCTGGGGTCTATCACACCAGGCAAGACCCCAGGCTGTGTAAAGATGCCCCTGAGACAATCCAGCACATAACAGCAGGGTGCAAGATGCTAGCAGGCAAGGCATACATGGAACGCCATAACCAAGTGGCCGGCATAGTGTACAGGAACATCTGTGCCGAGTATAACCTGGTAGTCCCGAGGTCAAAATGGGAGATGCCCCCAAGGGTGATGGAGAATGACCGAGCTAAGATCCTGTGGGACTTCCAGATACAGACAGACAAAATGGTAGCGGTCAGGAAGCAACATCAGGAAGAAGGAACACGAAAAGCTGGAGAAATACCAAGGGCTCAGAGAAGAGCTCGAGAAGATGTGGAGGGTGAAGGTGACGGTGGTCCCCGTGGTAATCGGAGCACTAGGTGCGGTGACTCCCAAGGTAGGCGAGTGGCTCCAGCAGATCCCGGGAACAACATCGGAGATCTCTGTCCAGAAGATCGCAGTCCTAGGAACAGCGAAGATACTGCGCAGGACCCTCAAGCTCCCAGGCCTCTGGTAGAGGACCCGAGCTTGAAGGATTAACCGCCCACAGGGGCGAGTGGGGAATTATTTATATATATATACACTCAGAAAAATAAAGGTGCCAACTGAAACCAAAAGTGGTTCTTTAGACTGATGCCATAGAAGAACCTTTTTTGGTGCCACAAAGAACCTTTCAAACAATGGTTCTTTGAAGAACCATTTCTTTCAGTCGTTCATTGAAGAACCTTTAATGGTTTTTCAAAGAACCTTTTTTAAAATGGTTCTTTAGAGAACCATTTTTAAAAGCTCCTTCAAATGGTTCTTTAAAAAAAACATTTTAAAGAACCATTTTAAATCTTTCAAAATAAAATGTATCATAAATTGAATTTAGGTAGGATAAAATAAATACGAGCACAGCATAGACATATATTAATGGTTTATTGTCATTTCATAATATACCAAAAGACAAAAAGGCATTTTAACCCTCAGCACCACATCACTACTAATACATGTTACATATTAGTCATTTAAGCAGTAATAATTAAACATTTTTACTATACTTTAAATAAATATATATATGAATACTATATCTATAGATAACACAACAATTAATACATGTATTATTTAATTAATAAAACATCAGAAAGTGATAAAGACACATTAGAAATAGCAATTGCTTCATAACAGACGAATAAATCAACACATTTTCATCAGCAGATGTTTGCATAATCTGTAAAAATATTTCAACAAGTTTTTGATTAAAATTATCAATGAACTTCAGCCTTACGTTATGTAAGGTAAGTTTCATGTTGGACTCATGGTTCTTTGTTAGTCCAGTTTAGGACAATGTCTCTGACGTATGTATCATATCAAATATATGTCATATCAAAACAAGCCCACACCTGCAGTTGTTTCAGTTTTTCACATGTGTTTCCTGTCAGCTGGTCAACCGCACTCAGGTGGACATCCATATCAGCCAACCAAACGACAAGCTCCTCCCTTTGTGCTTCAAATCCCTCCCACTCTTAGACAAGGAGCTGAGAGAGAGAAAACAAGGGTCAATTATAAAGAAGAGAGAAAAGTGAAACCATCCTCAGAAGGTCTGACTCGCATACCTGCAGTCGACCTATGATGGACTCCAGTTTGGCGTCATCACAGCGGCGGCCGCACTCCCTCACCAATGCCAGCAGCCGAGTCTGCAGGGTGCCCTGGAAGAGCAGAGTTAATGTTCGACTCTTCCTGGTCAGTCTCTCCAGCTGGGTGAGCCGAGGTTTCCCCTCTCACCGCCACCTCTGAACACACGAACACAAATTGCATGTGAAGCAGGAGGTGCAGATTTTTTTGCTATTCTTTTCTAAATCCAGGCTTGATAACGTGAAGGTATTTGGAAAACTTTTTTGGCCAGCGGACGACTGTTGCCTCGCAGAAAGTCAAATCAAATGTATGCGATACACAATCAATTCACAAGAACACATTATAAAAAACAAGTCCAGTTCTTGCCTGATTTCACGTGAATTCTGCATCAAAACAGGGTAACAGAATTAAAATGAGTGTTTGCAGCAAATGTGAGCACAAAGCCTCACTTTGTACAAGCCTGCTATTAAAGTTCTCCTCTATGCAGACAACGTTCCTGTTTTCAAGGCACAACTTGGATCTGCTGTACAAATCTTATGGATACACGCTAAATGAAACAGAAGTTTGCACAACTCCAGATTCTGATCCCTCCACCTAATATGGTCCCAAAAGGCTAACAAATACCCACATAGCAATAGCAATAAAGCAAATGTTGAGGCTTCAAAATACAAAGTCCATAAACCAATGGCTGACATGGGTTTTATCATAAGGGTGATAAATATACAACATATGTTTTTAAGACTAAAAGTATAATACAGATTTTAGTCTGAGAGATTTGATGTTCATTTACCTGCAGATGCACTATACGTGCCTGCTCCATATCATTATTTGATTGGTCGACATGGTACATTTTTCGACCAATAGGAAAGGGGTTTTTTGGTTTTGGTTTTGCTCACAGGCGGAGAGTGCTTTCGAGTGTTTTCCTTATAAAACGCCGTTTCTACCGTTTCTTCCCGCAGTAAATATAAACAACGCTAGTATTCATTAAGAAAACCAAACATTGCAGATATTTTTATAATAACTCTGGTGTTCGTGGCCTATCAACACAATTTAAAAACTGGTATAAAGTCCACACTTTTTCCATCAATTGTTCCGTCTGTCCTGCTCACATCCCCAGTGGTTGTACACGTTGTCATTAACGTGGCTTCACTTCACATCAGCCACGCCACTTTGCTAGCTAAAACACCGGTGCACATAAGGACGCTGTCATAGCCTGTCGACGACGTTGATTAGCAGCGTATATACGAATGTGAATCGCATTATTGGCTGGACTATGGGATAAGGCGGCATCGTTCTAATCCCATACGGGAGCAGCCAGTCACTTACTGACTAACACTGCAAAACAGAATTGTTAAAGTTTTGATTTTAATTTCAATTCAGGTTAGATTTTGTTTTTGTGCGCAGAGACCGTGCCAGCAGTGCGCGATTCCGAGAGAATGAGTCTGCATCAATGTTCACCTTCCCCGGCCTGTATTTGACATCAAACCTGAAATCTGCCAGCTCACCTACCCAGCGGTGGCCTACTGCATTCAGCTTTGCAGTACTCATCGCATATGTGAGGGGATTATTGTCTGTATAGACCAGGGGTCGCATGTGGCTCTTTCATCCTTATACTGCGGCTCCGCGTGGCTTGGGACAATACACTTCCATTTAATACTTATCATTAAATTGATAAGTATTTAATGATAAGTATTAAGTTATATAATAAATATAATAAAATTATATTTTATTATTTTTGTTGCTCAAAATAAGCATCGCATAACGTGGAAGCCGGTGTACCCGCCAAAACGCCGTGCATTTATCGAGACTTTCAACCTCGGGTAGGCCAAGTATGGAGAAATGTAAGAAAAGAAAAATATCAGAAGAAAATAGAACATTTAATGATGCCTGGGCAGATTCATTTGCATTTACTTCTGACGAGAGTGGCCTACCAGTATGCCTAATTTGTGGAGAGATACTGGCTAACAATAAAAGGTCAAATGTCGAAATAAAAACACAGCCTTTGCTGAAAAATATCCAGAGGGAGAAGAGAGGAAAAAAGCCTTTTTGGAAGTGATTTGGAAGGCTGATCTGTGGAAACATCAATTCAAGAAGTGGATGAAGTCTGCATATGCAAGTTTTGTGGCCGCTCAGGAAATAGTCAGGCATATATTCTCTGACGGACAGAGAATATATGAAGGAATCATTCATTAAGATTTCAGAACACCTATTCGCTGACTTTAAAAACCAGAGTGCACAATCTCCGTGCAGAAAATCAGAGCGATGCCTCTCTCTGCGAAGACTATCAAAGACAGAACCATCAAAATGGCAGAAAATATCACAAGACAGCAAATTAAAGACGTCAGTTCAGCTGCAGCGTACTCAATTGCCTGTGATGAGTCCAAAGACAAAAGTGACAGTGAACAAATAGCGCTGTTTTAGCAATATGTGAACTCTGCTGACCACAGCAAGAAATGATTGAGCTGATAGCACTAAAATGCCAGACACGGGGGAGGACATCTGTGAGGCTGTGATGATTGTTTAAGAGTCAAAGAAATAAAAACAAGCCACCTAGTGTCAGTAGCTACTGATGGGGCACCAAGTATGACTGGAGGGCACAGGGGCTTTGTGGCCTGGCTGCAGAAGTCACTGGATAGAAAGCTGCTGACGTTTCACTGCATCCTGCACCAAGAGGCATTGTGTGCGCAAACCTTTCCTCCAGAATGCACAGAGGTCATAAATGTTGTCATTCAGATCATCAATAAAATAATGGCAAAAGGTTTAAATCCCAGTCAGTTCTGTTCAATACTGGATGAGGTGGAGAGCATTTACCCTGATCTCCTGCTGTATAACAGAGTGTCCAGAGGAGAGGTGCTGAAACGCTTTGCTGCATGTCTGGGAGAGGTGAAAACTTTCATGAGCAGCAAAGGGCTCACCTTTTCTGAGCTGGAACAGCCAGAGTGGCTGAAAAAGCTGCACTTCGTGGACATTACAGCGAACCTGAAGAAGCTGAATACAACTCTGCAGGGGAGAGGAGGCACAGCGTTACACATGCTGGAGGAGGTGTTAGCGTTTGAGTGCAAACTGACAGTTTTAGCCAGAGATTCACAGAGAGGCACACTGTTTCACTTCCCCTCTTTAAGGGAGTTCAAACAAGCTCACAAGGTGATAAATTCAGAGCATTTGCAGTCTGCAAACACCATAATTATTTGGGAAATAATTCCACGAGTTCAGAGAGGAAAAACCCACATTATCCTTCCCCGTCACTGCCCTGACCATCGATGCATCCCTGTTAAATGTGACTGGATTTTCAGGTATAAGTCAACCTGATCTGGAGCTGGCTGACATAGCTGACAAAGATATGAGGGTGTCCAAATTCAAACGCTTGACAGAGGATCTTGAAGATGTTGCCATCAGAAGGCCACTCTTGTTCAGAATCACAAATGGAGTGATACTGAGAACCTTGTTTGAAACATTGAATGCCATCCCCGACACATAAACATGAAGAAATATGCATTTGGAGTCCTGTCGATCTTCAGATCCACATACGTATGTGAGCAGCTATTCTCCACCATGAACTGTGTTACAAACAAACACAACTCACGCCTCACAGACGACAGCTTACAGTCCTGCGTAGATGAAAGTGACTTCATGACGCCCTGATTTGCAGACGCTGTGCGCAGAGGTTCAGGAGCAGAAGTCCCATATTAAACTTACCACGGCAGACCCGACGATGTTTGCATGAACATGCTCTTCAGCATCTCTTTATTGACCACTTTAGTTCACTGAAACTTCAATGCCAGTTTAGTTTAAGACATTAAACTGGTCGCGCTTTGAATCCAATTGATAATAACAGAGCTATGCTGGACATAAGCAACTGTGTTAGTGTGACGCCCTGCATATTTGAAGGATTACGATAAACTTCAGTTCTTACTGAATCTATAACATTGCCTTGATCTGCCTACATCATTTTAAAATGCATTTTTTAAAAATAGTTTGTGTTGTTAAATGAGTTTTGTGTTACTGCGCACAGTGAAAAACTCACCTGATGTAGTGGTAAGGCCATGTTCACCACTATAGTGGTGACAACCTGCCACAGGTATTTTCTATACACACTAAATTTCACACTAAAAGGCCTTGGTGGGAATTTTTGTTTGCATAGAAAGTAAAGGAAAAAATGTCTTGAGGTCTTTTTCCAGTGTTTTCAAAATTGTGTTTTTCAGATACACATCAAAGCTTCACACAGACAAACATACACACAAAACAACAAAATATGTCAAATTACATAAGATAAGATAAGATAACCTTTATTAGTCCCACGTGTGGGAAATTTGTTTTGTTACAGCGGTGGAAACTGCAAAGTTACATGGAGAATTAGAAAAAAGAAAAACATCTCCATCCATCCATTTGCTTCCGCTTTTCCTTTTCAGGGTCGTGGGGGGCTGGAGCCTATCACAGCTGTCATAGGGCGAGAGGCGGGGTCCACCCTGGACAGGTCACCAGCCCGTGGCAGGGCTAACACACAGACAACCATTCACACCCATCCCCACTAACTGCATGTCTTTAGACTGTGGGAGGAAGCAGGAGAGAACATGCAAACTCCACGCAAAGACCCCGGCCTGATGAGGTTAGGGTCCTGAGTTCGATACCCTAACCCAGAACTGAACTCAGGACAGAGGAAGGGATGGGTGATGTTCATGTGTGCCCAGGTGTATGATGTGGCTCTTTGCGGTGACACAGTAAAAAATGTGGCTCTTTCTCTCTGACTGGTTGGCAACCCCAGCCCTTGCCCTTCATGTATTTCAGTAATGTCTTTTTCTCCCGTCTCCTCCTCTCGTTTACATGTTTTGTAAACATGTTTTGTGACCCATTCCTTCTGTCAGGTGTGTTTTCCACCCCAGCCATCATGTTCTGTTTATGCTTAGTTATGTCCATGTCTCATCTCCAGTCCCCTTTTCCCTCTGTATGTATTTACAGTGTGCGTGTTCCTCGTCGCTTCGTCATGTTAAGTCTGCGTGTCTTATTCCGTTGTTCAAAACTGAAGATATTACATTTCTGAAGTATGACGCAAGGAAAAAGTTACATTATTTCATATTTTTAAAAAAAATCCAATTTCATATGATCAAATTTATGTCATAAAGTTCATATTTCTTCCCTCCTATGTCATGTGTGAGTACTGTACTGTAAATGTCATATATATCAGATGATACTGATAACCTAATGTTAATTGCAATAACTATGCAGAGGTCTCTAGGCCTCCACTTTTATGGAGCATGTGAAGTTTGGGGCCGAGTGGACAAAGAAAAGTTTCTCAGCAGGTTCAACAGGTTGCTACAACACAGGCCGATGAAGTATTGCACTCACTCATCCAAACTGGCAAACATGTAACATACACCCTAAGACTGATCCTGCTTTTTACTCCTTTGCTATGATTTAATTTGATATTATGTAGCCTTGGAGACAGTTTGCATAGATTAGAATGTTAGATTGCTGTGATGTCATCAATGCCCGATGTTTTGTTTTAATGTCTTGTGATAGTTCTAAGTGCAGATAAAGTCAGAGTTCAAGTGAGTTTAGTACAATTTTGAACCAGTTTCTGACATGTGGTCAAAATCTTGGCCGACCTTTACCACACCACGTGCTGTGGGTGTGCGTAAATATCTAGGTGAGTAAAGTCTCCTTTACCTGTTAAATTCATCATAATTTGGGGCTTTTACTTCAGGTGTTTTGATTCAGTAGTAACCAAGTGATCTTTGTACAAACTGCAGACCGCCACACTGATCCCTGGTTCCTCAGGATAGAGGACAGGACGTCAGATGGGCGAATCAAGAGCTCCAAACGCAAAGATTGTGCCACAGAAAGACTGGAAAAAGCTTCCAAAAGAAGCAAGGACAGCAAAAGTCCAACCCCAGGCCTCAGCCATCTTGTCTTGGAGAAGTGTAAGTGAGACATTCAGAGATTTTTTGTTTTACAGTTATTGATCATCTGTAGGCCTGTGTGGAGTTCAGAGGTCTAATTGGTTTTGGTTTTTGCAGCTGCTTTCAGAAAGAAGAGCAGCAAAGGAAAGTCAAGCAGCGATGGAACAAAACAACCACGCAGTAAAAAGAGCAAGACATCAAGCTCACAGGAGGAGGCCAGCTGCTCCGTCTACGAGTCAGATACACACAGCACATACAAAAGTCACACTAAAGGTAAGAAGTACATAGGTAAGTTCACACCACACCTGCAGTGATAGAGCCTCTTTCCCAAGCTCTCAGAGTTTAGCTGCTATCCATCTGCTAATCACTAGGAAGCTTCTGTTATGGGTTCGAAATTGGTGGAGAGTACAAAACCAAGACAGTCCAGAAGGTTTGGGTCAAAGCGATCTTTTATTGAAGTTCACGCGCGGGAAGACAATCACTGCACACATCAGCAAAGGTCTTCACCAAAATTATACTTCAGATTGCTTTTATAGCATCAGAGTATTATGACGCCCCGTCTTGCGTTTACAATCACATAATTTGCATGTACAGAACATTTATGTATTTTAAGAATTAACTGCAGACACAGAAGTTCCTCTTTTGGCATCTTCTTCCAAAGAAGGCAATCAACTCAGGCCTCTGTGGTCTCCAGGGGCTGGTCCTCTCCACTCGTCACCTGTTGTCAAGACAGAAGCTCCAGTGCAGCATGTTAACTGAGTGCCTTCAGGCCTCCACTCAAACCTGTTTCTAGATTATATGTAATATATATGTGTTTTGTAAGCATGTGTGCAATCTTTCTTAAGCTCCCGACTTCCTTACCTATGGATCACCCAGACATAGCGCTGAATGAAGCTTGTGACCTTTAATTACCTGGGAAAGCTTCAACTCTTTAAGACCATAGAGCTGCAATATGTGTGTAAAGATATAACAATATAAAAACGGTTATGACTGCACCTGTGAAAGATTAATATGGTGTCAGTATGTTTAAATGTCTCAAGGCCATCTTAAAGCTATAAGCTGTGTGATTAATGCTATTGGCAAGGCTATGAAATATATTGTAATAATGAAGCAATTTTCCTTTATCCTCACAATCCTCCTTTTGACCTCTTGCCACAAGAGGTCACCACACCGTGTGCTGTGTCACTCCTCGGCCCACTCAGTCATTTCTACGTCCATCAATGGCATCATAGACACCGGGGTCACCGCCCCGGGGTCCACTGCCCTCGTAATTACCTTTTCCAACAATCCTCTGACACAAGGAATGAGACAGCATCCGCAGGTGACCAAGATCCCTAAAAAAGCAGATACAGATAGCATGGCAGACATTACAAACCCTTTCCACTGCCCAAACACGGATGTCATCCAGCCCTCAAAGGGATTCTCAATTCCAGAATCTTCATGCATGGTCCTTGACAACGTTTTAAGACCTTCCAGAGCTCGGGTAACTGAGCCATCTGGGGCCGTATTATTGGGAATGAAAGTACAACACAGGTCACCAAACATAGCACAGACCCCTCCCCTCTCAGCCAGAACCATGTCGAGGGCGAGTCTGTTTTGGACCCCCATTAATGAGGTCGGACCCAACTGCTCCGCCACTCCCTCAAAGGCATCCCTGGTCAGGTTTGAGAGTCTCAGCAGATTATAATGGACATAGTTTATTCTATCCACGTTCTTGTTTGGAGTCACTGGAAAAAGAGCAGAAATAATTGGTAAGTTTTCAAAACCAGCTGCTACTTGATCTGCCAGTTTATACTCGTTAGGAACTCCCCTGGGCACTCCTATGGAGTCGATCCAGGTGGGTGAATTCATCCTAGGATCATATACATGTGTCCCCTTACCCAATACATGTCGCTTACGTCTGGCTGCCAGTGTGCGTGTGTTACTCTGGGGAATTACTGTCACTCTGTTGCCGATTAATATCAATTGAGCACCCAACCTTACCATTGCACAGGTCCCGACACTTCCCAGAGGAACACGGACCAAAAGAGTTCTCTCCCCACAATAATAGTACAACCCACTTCTTGCCCATGTACCTATTACTGTGTTTGAGTCATTCTTTGCATTGGTGGTTCTTCCTGTAAGTGTCGTAGCACACCAGCTGGGATCGATATCTCCCAGCTTGTATTTCGTTTTATCTGTGGAAAACTTAAAGCAAGTATAGTTATCTCTTTTGGGTCTAAATGGTCCTACCTTTGTACCTTTATCAATCGGCGGGAAGAGGCTGGCCAATATTGAACAATTGCCAGTACTCACCGCTTCTCTTGTAATTTGTAGCATGCAGTTGTACCCCCATTTGTCCTCTGGATACAGTGGAGCGGGTTCTGTAAATAAACGCGGCCTAGCCGAAGCACAAGCAACACAGTTAGATACATCTTGTTCTTTTGCATTTTGAGCCACCCAGTCCAGCCACAGGTTACTGTCACTGAAACCGGTGGCGCGTTCAATTAAGTCCTGAGGCTTCAACCTAGTGTAATCCACGATCAGGACTCGTCTCTTTTGCTCCTCACGGGCAACAGTTAACGACCCGTTTCCCCAATCCTCTGTACTATTTGTGACCGGAAGTCTGGGCTTTGGGTTTACTAAATTCACTCTAATCACACCTGTCGGGTCTGTCCCTGAAACATCTACCCCAATCACCAGGTAGAACACGCCTCCCGGACTACTGGACCTGGGCAGAGAGCTCCATGGTCCCAGAGACAGGGTGATAGGGTTCTGTGAAGCAGAAAAGTCCCTCTGGATCGCTATCCCTTTCAATTCTTCAGGGACGTGTGGCTCCCACTTCACTCCAGTCCAGGCTACCACATTGCTCCACCCAGGAATGCACCACTGCCCTGCGGTATATGACGCTAGTACTGGGCGGATTCCCCGGCTGGAGTGAGGGTTCCCTCCCCGGGTACAAATATCCGGGTGACTGCAGATCCACACGTCATATCCCCTCCAGCTGCTGTTTGCGCCTTTGCAGTTAATCACTTCACACAAATCAAACGAGTATGAACTTGTGGACCCTTTAACGTAGTCCAATTCCATGCCATTATAGGCGCTGAGACACCCATCCCTTTTACCTGATACCTCACGTTTGGGTCTCGTTAATGGCCGCATTTCAGTGTTCTGTTTTTCAGTCAGTGGAGGGCTGGGCTGACCTCCGTGCTCGGGTGGGCTGCTCCGGGCTGTCTGCCAAAAATACACAAAAATACATATGAGCAAAAGTAATACTATCTTATATAACAGCCATGTGGTTGTGAGAAGCATTTTTACCAATTTTCTCTCCTCACGCTTCTTGCTACGTGCCTGTAAGTCAAATGTGTGCATGGTGTCGTGTGAAACTTATACTTCTTTTATCAAGATATATTTATTTAAATGTTTTTCTTTTTTTCTTTTTTTTTTTTAATGTGTTACCACTCCCTTGCGTTGGCGTGGGGATCTCCTCCTTTGCTGTTCTTCTTGCTTCGGCCTCCCAGGTAGACTACTGTTCGGCCCGTTGCACGGGGGAGAGGATTTATTTTGCCTCTGGCTGTCGTCAGCCCCCGTGTTCGGTGGAGCTAGGTCGTTGTCCACCAGGCTCTCGTCTGCTGCAGCACACTGCGTCCAGTGATACCAATTTTCACCTTTTCCTTTCAAACGGACCGCTGTGGCCGTCCGAGCCGTCACCTCGTAGGGTCCGGTCCAGCGAGGCTCTTTCCACTTCCGCTTTATGACTTTCAGCCACACTGCTTTTGCCTCTGGAACCTCTCCTTCTGCCGTGGGCCTCCCGGCGGTCACCTGTTTTGTAAAACTGGACACAAGAGCCTTTAACTCATTAAAATATTCAGCATGAGACTTGTTACTTCTCTTAGACTGTCCTGTTTCTGGAACCACCGTCCAAGGCGCCGGAAACTGCCGCCCTGTCAGCAGCTCGTAGGGCGTGAAACCTGTGGATTGGTTAACAGAACATCTTATGGTCATCAAAGCAATTGGCAGGGCTGCAACCCAATTCAACCCTGTCTGTGCACAGATTTTAGCCAATTTGTTCTTCAAATTTAGGTTCATTCTTTCTACTTTTCCTTGGGACTGAGGATGGTACACTGTCCCGAATTTATGCTGGACCCCCAACATTCTCTCCACCTCTGCTAAATCCTTATTTCTAAAATGGGTCCCGTTATCTGATCTAATTCTCTTGGGAAACCCATGCCTTGGGATGTAGTGGTTAATCAGACATTTAATCACACTTTTTGCATCCTCTCTTTTAGTCGCCCATGCCTCTGGCCAGCCGGTCAGAGCATCCACACATACCAACAAGTACCTCAGTCCTCCTGGTCCCGCATCCACCATGTCAGTGTAGTCAATCACAATTTCTTCTCCTGGTCTCTCTGGCATGAGGAACTTACCTGGTTCTGGCTTCACCGCTGGCTTTGGATTGTGTGCCCCACAGATCAGACACGTTCTGGCTTTTTCTTTTATCATGTCTCTCAGGTGAGGGTGCCACCAGTGACACAAGTTTCTCTCCATCTGTGTCACACCCACGTGGCCAAGTCCATGTGCCTCACTTACCTTCTTTTCAGCCAGCTTAGCTGTTAGAGCCGGTCGCCCGTGGGGTCCTCTCCACAGACCTCCTTCTTTTCTGGCTCCTCGGGCCTGCCACACCTCCTTTTCCTCTTGGGTGACTTCGTCCTGCGCCCTTCTGGCTTCTTCCAACACATCAACGGTTGGCTCTTCTTCAGCAATAACCTCCACCATCTGCCTTCGTCCTTTGTAGCCGGCAGCTTCTTTGGCGGCTTCATCTGCTTTCTGGTTCCCTTTTGCTACCATTGTGTTTTCTTGAGAGTGTGCTTTGCATTTTATGATGCTTACCATGTCTGGGTCGTTCAGAGCGTCTTCCAGTTCCTCCATTTCCTTCTTATGGCATATTGGGGCATTGGTTGCTGTTCTGAAACCTGCTCTCTTCCATTGAGCGAGTTCCACGTGAGCTGCCCCAAACGCATAAGCTGAATCAGTGTAGATGTTCACCTTCATGTTCTTGGCCAGTCTCAGGGCTCGAGTCAGGGCTATTACTTCAGCTCTCTGTGCTGACTGCTGACCCTCTATTCTTCCAGCTTCTTTTACCTCATACTGTCGTCCTCTTCTGGAAACCACCGCGTAGCCTGCTTTCAGTCCTTCTTCATCACGGTGACAACAGCCGTCTGTGAACCAGTCCTCCGCACCTATGATAGGTTCTGCTTTCAAATCTTCTCTGACCTTCTCTTCAGCTTCAGCTCTTTTCGCACAGTCGTGTGGTTCCCCTGACCCCATCAAGTCTGCCATGTTTATGCCCTCATGTGTAAACGTCAAGTTTGGAGCATCTAGGACTTTGCTCAATCTCTGTTGTCTCAGTGGTGTCATTGTGAAGGCTTGTGAGTTCACATAGGCTACTACACTGTGTGTGGTGAGCACTTTAAGTGGGTGTTCTCTTACTACATGTGCTGTTTTCTGAATGATTTTTGCTACCCCAGCTGCATGCTGTGTACATGGGGGGTGTCTGGCCTCTGTTGGATTTAATCTTATGCTGACATACATAAGCACATCCCTACCTCCTCCTTTTTTCTGAAACAAAACGCCATTCACAATCTCATTTGTTTCAGAAACATCAAGATAGAATGGTTCATCATAGTTGGGTGTAGCCAGATCTGTTGCTCTTGACAGATCTTGTTTCAGTGAAATGAATGCTGTCTCTGTGGGTGGTGTCCATGGCAGCTCGGCCTTAAGGTTTCGAACGCCCACCTTTTTGATCAGGTCCCTTAAGGGGGCCGTTTTACCCGCATAATTCGGGATAAACTGTCTGCTGTAACCTGTCAGCCCAAGAAAGGAAAGGAGCTCCTTCACCGTTCTTGGTTTTGGGTGTGTCAGAATCTGGTCCCTGTGTGTGTTCATTAAACCCACTGACTTGTGTGCGATGACTCGGCCCAGAAATGTTACTTCCGGTCGGACCAGCTGCAGTTTTTCTTTACTTACTTTAAACCCACATTCTGCCAAACGGTTCAGAACCACCAGAGACGCTGCTGTGCAGGCGGATGCGGAAGGGGCTGCGATCAGCAAGTCATCAACATACTGAATTAATGTACAACCTTCAGGCAGGTGGCATGGTGACAGCGCGTCCTTCAGCACCTGATTGAAAATGCCTGGGGACAAGGCAAAACCCTGTGGCAGGCGTGTGTATCTGTACTGCTGTCCTCTGTATGTGAATGAAAAAATGTCCCTGAGTGATTCATGCAGAGGGAGACAAAAGAAAGCATTAGCAAGATCAATACATGTAAACCACTTTTGTTCCCACGAAATGGCTGTTAAAGCCGTGTATGGGTTTGGTACAGGCACGGTGTCTGTACGTAGTATTGCATTAATGGCTCTCAAATCGTGTGCCATCCTGTACTTTCCTGTCCCGTGCTTCTCCACTGGCAGAATGGGTGTGTTCCAATATGACTGAGAAGGCTCGAGCACGCCTACTTCCAACAATCCCTCAATTGTTTCTGCAATTCCTTCCTCAGCTTCTGGTTTGTGTCTGTACTGAGGTCTCTCAATTGGCACTTCCGATTTTAGCTGGAACAGGACGGGTGAACAATTGGCCAGGCCAACATCCGTGGGCCCTGTTGACCACAAACAGTCAGGGAGCTGTGAAAGCGCTGCAACTGCGTCAGGGTGGTCTGTTTTTTCCCTGCCGTGTGTTCTTGAAATTTCTTTGTGTTCTACAACCACCGCGTCGTTAGACAGACAGGTGATTCGATAGGTTTTGCACTGTGGTGCATACCAGACATTTGGGACTTGAGTACTTTGCCACCAGCTGTTATCCAGGGCCCGCTTGACCATCGGACCCAACTCTCTGGCCTGATGACCGACGTGGACCGCCAAAGTGACATGGGGAGCTGAATCTGAGCCCATCTCGTACCAAAGCAGTTGTTCGTCCGTCAATTTCACAGCCGCTGCTACCCCTTCCGGGCCTACATAAATGTTATGGCAACGCACGCTCCAAATTTGACCTTCGAGGTCATTTTCAAAATTTTCTCGGTACGTGTCATCGTCGTCCCTATCATAAAACAGAGTGACGTGGTAAGGGTCACGCGGCGGGGTGTAGACGGCCAGGCTCATTATCCAGGGTCTCCACAGCTCATATTGTCTCAGAATGCCGTCTTCCACCAGCCTCCCCCAGTAGATGTCGGCTGTAGCTTGTTCAGAGTCTTGGATCAGATATTGAGTCTTTGTATGTGTCCCCAGGCACGGGAACTGGTTTCCTCCTGGAAGAGTAACAGTCAGTCCATCTGCAGAACAAGTGATGGTAGCTCCCAGCTTCACGAGCAGATCCCTGCCCATAAGATTTACAGGTACCTGCGGCGACACTACATATCTGTGCGTCAAAGTCTGTTTTCCCAGCTCGGTCAGTGCTGGATCAGTTAGTGGCAGAGTCATTGGAACCCCGGAGAAACCAACCACGCTCACAGTGTGGTCTGAGATGGTTGCAGTGTTTGGTGTGGATATAAGCGTGGAGTAGGTCGCTCCAGTGTCCACCAGGAAGGTCAGTGGTGTTCCTTCCACAGTCATTGACAGCATGGGATCTGCCATTCCCACACCGTCCGGTTTCTCAGGGCCCCGTCAATATTGCTCTTCCCAGCCCCAGTCTGCCACTGGATACTGGGCGAGTGGTGCTGCACCTGGGTTAGGAGCTTGGTGTCCACCTCTGTATACACCTCTTCCTCTGGGAGCTCCACGTGCCTGGGTTTGGTAGCCTCGCCCACGGTAGTTCAGGGGCTGTTCCGGGCAGTCTCTCGCCCAATGTCCCTCTGCTCCACATCTCAGACAGGTATTCCATGACGTGTAGCTGGGATTCCCCGTACCACGAGCCCTTTGTCCTCTCCCGGCGTAACCACCACGCCCTCTGTACGGTCTCACCACCCCCCAATTCCCCGCGGGTTGTCTCTGCCTTGGTGCGTTGACGGGCCAGCGGTCATCAGGATAAAGGTTGGGGTCCAGATCTGGCCACTCAGGCACGGGATCGGGCTGTGGCTTTGTCACCATCATTGCCTTACTTGCTTCTTTAGTTTCTTTTTTCTTGCCGGCGTACTTTTCACGGGCTTCGTTCAGTTGCAGCTTCAGCAATTCAGCCTGTCTGTCCTCCAGGTCTTTTTTCTTTTTGTTCACCTCGTCCTGCTCCCAGGTTAACCGGTGTGTTAAATGCCTCTCCCATTGGGTGGAGTCAGCCACAGCAAAGTCTGGATTTTTCTCCAAATCAGTTCTCACCTGCTGAGGCAGCCCTGCCAGCACCGCCGCTCTGAACCAAGCTCTTGATTCTCCTTCTTGGCCAGGATGTATCCCTGTTTCTGACATCCACTGCTCTTTTGCTCTTGCTAGAAACTCTAAAGGTGTGCATTGTGAATCCCAGACTATTTTAGGAATGGCTCCCGTGTTTGGGGTCGGGTACTTCACACGCACTGCGTCCGCTAGGGCATTTCGCACATTGCGATATGGCATGTTGTTGGCGTATTCAGTTGTTCCTGCCATTTCTTCCACGTCAGCCAGTCCGCAGGCAACCATTGCCCTTCCGGCCAGGGCGTGGAAGTCTCCAAGCGCAATCTCTTCTCCTTCCGTCAACGCATCCAACTTCCTCAGCCATCTTGCGCCTCCTTCTGTGACGGGAGGTAGCTGTCTGGCCAATGCTTCCAGATCTCTCACCTTATATGCTCGGTATATTGGTTCATGTTTGGGTCCCACTATCAGCGGCAAGTTCCGGCCTGGTCTCGTGACTTCATCCTCATATTCCACTTCTCTGCTCTTCCCAGTCTTTCCCGAATTTCTTGGCGTGTCAAATATGGATTGGCGTTTCCCTTTGACGGTGGACGTAGGTTTTGTATCTGGGGGTCTGTACACTGTTCTACTGCGCAAATCCAGATTTCTATCCTGCTCACAGGCGCCTTTTCCTTCAGTCTCCTCATGTTCTTCATCCGTCTCGTCTTCCGATGAGGTCTTGCAGTCTTTTATGTCCTCCTCCATCACTCTCTTCAGGGCTTTCTTCCCTTTCCATCCAGGCTTCAGGTCCTTTATTTCCTCCTCCACAAGTTCCTTCAGGGCTTTTTGCTTCACGACGGTCAACGTTTCTACTACCGCCCGTAGAGCGTCTCGGTCCTCGTGCATACGTCCACGAACCTGCCCGTCCCAGAGGTCCTTCTTCTTTGGGATCTGCTTGCCTGCCTGGCTCGGTCTCTGTCCCATGTGGAACGGCAACTCAGCAAACTCTGACCTTCTTTCTTCTTCATCTGGTGAAGTCACATCTTCAGTCGGGGCAGCATGTGAGGCTTCCGTGTGAGACACCACCGTCGCTGCCGGTTCTCCTGATGAGTCCTGCATCTTCCGGGCCAGGCGACACGATGTCACACCGGGACCTGTGTTACAGGCCGTCTGTGTCCCTGCATTCTCCATGTTCTGCTGTCCCACCACCGTTATTTCCTCGGGTTGGGTTGGCGTTGTCATGCCCATGACTACGTTTGCGAGTCCTCCTACCACAACGCCAGTTTGTCCACCAGGGCCATGCACTTGTCCTCCTTCTAAGGTCATCACTGGCATCACATAAGGGGGAGGAGCCTCCGCTCCACCAGGCTGTGGCGGGGCACTGGGAAGTTGGGTGATCCACGGGTATATTGTTGGTGTGTGAGGGTTATTCACTCCTTCGCTTTTTAGCGTGAGTTTTATCATTTTGTCCTCCAGCTTATCATTATTTTCCTGTAATTTCTGCATTAATTTCATTATACTTGCCATTTCTTCTTCCTTTGCTCGCTCAGACTCCTCCACTTTTTCCTTCATCCAGGACGACACTGCATTGCACATCATCATCCACTTGCAGCAGTTCCCATGCATTGCCTTCAGGGCCGTCATCTCCTTTTTTGTTTTCCGGTTGACTGAGCGGCCTCCTGATTGCTCCTGTAAGTGTTTCAGTATCTTCTCACATCTCTCTCCCTCTGTTTTAAGCACAGCATCCAGAGCTGTCCTTTCATCTGTCCCTTTGTGTTGTAATTCAAAAATTTTGCTTACCTCTTCTTCCATGGCTCGGCACTCCTTCTCGGCTGCTTTCGATGAACCTGTACAGGCCATCCTTATGGCCTTTTTCAGCTCCTCCATCTGATCTTTCAATGTTTTGTAGCGTCTCTGTCCTGTGACCGAGCTGTCCGCCATTTTGTGTCTTCCTGTAAGACAGCACTTACCTCTTCAAAATGGCTGCTGTCGGCTCCTCCCTTTCAGTCACCCACAGGCACTTCCCAGTTCAGCTCAGTGCTCCTCTGTCCGCTCTAACAGTCACTTCCTCTTTTTAATTCTGCTTGGTGACACACACACACACAGTGAACTCATGATCCACCACATCATTCATATAATCAGGCACCCATTTACCCCTTACCCAAAGGCAATCATCATAGTAAACTTTAGAATAATAAAAATACCCACCACTCAACTTAATCATTATTATATTAGTGTGTTACCTTTAGTTTTGTGTGTAACAATGTGTGCAAACCCATTTCATTGCTCCTCAAGGGACCTCAGTATGCCTCTCAGGAAACAGATGCACTGTCTGTCACACCCAAGTGAGCAAAGGGGAACCGCACCCTAGCTCTCTAGGGACCGAGCATGTCTGCAGCAAATGTCATCTAATAATACATCACACGTTATCAGTTAAAAGCAATTGTGTAGAACTCCAGACCAATATTTCAAACTAGTACATCATCACCCCAAATACAAAGCTACTATAACACAACATGAGCATTATTACTCTCCCTCTCCATTTTCTTCCTCTGGTGATGGCCCTGCAATAATCTCAACTTCCTCGCACAAATCTACTATAGCACTAAATAATGAAAAGCTCGTGGTCAACCACCATACAATTTCTGCTTCTGTAATAATTGTGGCCACCTCGATATCTACAGGGTCGTCAGGTGCGTCCGCTCGTTCTCCACGGAAAACACGACTCGCCCTGAACAGACCCTGTCCCAGAGGAATAAGTTTTATTCTGCAGTACCCAAAAGTCAACATCTTCCTATTTCAATGTGTATTTTGTGTTATTATGAATTGCAACCAAAAATTAATTTATTTCTACACTGTGTTCAACTGCACAGCACATTTAATGCACCTGAAAAATTTCACAAAGGCATATAACACAGCAATGGCATGTGACTCTACAGTTCGGCGGCCTCCTCGCTATTATCTTCCACAATCTGACGCAGTGAGGTTACCAAACGCAGGCAGTCATTTAATAACAAGGGGAATTCTGTTTCAGTCAAATTAAGAGTGATACTGAAGTTATGATCAGTGCGACCAACTTCACAGCAAACACGCAGCTCAATCTCAACCCACCACGTTTCACCGTTTGTCATTGGAGTCAACACGAGACTGAAAGTGAATCCAGTCATATTTCTACTAACTGACCCCAAATCAGTATCTTGTGTGTCATCCATTAAATGTACATCTGCTCATTAAGAATTAAAATCCAATACCCCACACACACAAATGCAATGCAAGCTATCCGGTCCACTGGAAGTCAATGTCAAAATCCTGAAAAGCGAGCGCACAAAAAGCTGGAAAGTCACGTTCCGCCTCAATGGGATCGCTATTGGGATTACAGTATAATTCCAGTGCCCGAAATATAATCAGACTACGAGCGGTAAAGTCTAATAACACTTCTTGTGAGTTTCTTACTACTGCAGTTACTAAAAAACCATAATGAACATCTGAAAGCACAGCTTCACAACGACAGGTGACATTTGCAATTTCGCCCGTCCATGTATATTCCACCAGACAAGAACCGTTATCAAACATGCGAGCAAAATGAGAGAGCAACTTATCCCCTCCACTCGAACAGAATGTCAAAGTCTCTGAATGCAGTTGCACAAAAGGCCGAAAAGTCCCGTTCTGCGTCAGTGGGGCTTAAGTTTCTATGCTCTCTACAGTATAATTGAATGGCCCGAAATATGACGAGACTACTACATGCAAAATCTACTAATCTTTCTTCTGATTTTCCTATTACTGAAGTTACTTTAAAGCCGTAAGTAATATGTGAAGACACAAGGTGACAGCGAGAGGTTACAACGTAAAGATCACCTACCGGCGTATATTGAAGCAAACAATACCCTGAGTCAGACATGTGTGTGTCTGGAAACTTGTTATGAAATATAAAAACAATGTCAGTATGAACAAAGAAGAAAACGCAAATTCTATTACTTTCAGCAAATGTTAATTAGTTGAGGTACGTGGAAAGCAGAACATATCACAAAGCGGCCATCATTTTTAACAACTGTGATGCAGCCAAAGTAAAAAATAAACACAGTTATTTCCTTAAAACACCATATGTAACAACCGTAATGGCAACCAAGTAAAAATAAAAGCAATTCTTTCCTTAAAACACCAGTAAGTCGTCCTTAAGCCAGGCTCTGCAGTCAGTCATTAGCTACTCATTAGTAAACAGGAAATGTGACTCCAAATAAGTCAGAGGTACCTCATTTACATAGACACAGACACACAGTGTAAAAATAACCAGCTTGCTGCAATGCCCGTGGCAGACAGAGAATATATACAAAAATAAAAATTACACTACAAAATATCACACACAGACGTCTTATAAAAAGTCATATGTACAAGGCCTTAAAAGTGCGTACCCTACAGAATTTAGACAAATTTTAAGTTAACCCTCCAAGGGACAAACTCCAAGTTTTTGATTATCAATGACAGTATCAGGTCCAACCTGTATCTGGTCTAATTGCTAAAGTTCCTAAGTCAATTTAAAAGCGTCCAACGCCCAAGGTCCAACCTTTGCTACCCAAAAAAGTGCAAACACCGTTCCAAACGGTAAACTGACCCAGTCAGTAGCCTATTTTGGAGGTTCCCAAGTTCTCCACGACAGCCAACTCGGACTAAAAAATCCCAAGCGTCCCCAGGAAATTTGGAGCGTCACCTCCGAGAAATGCACTTCTTAGAACATCCCACAGTTCCGTCCTACAGAAATTTAATTATGTTTTTTAAAGACATCCTATGAAACCACAAAACCTACTGCATTGATGTCCAAGCCCAGCTTTATAATCAATTAAGACTGTATTACCATATACAGATTTCAAATGACCTATATCCTAAATTCAGTAGTCCAACTACTTTAACTTGTCCTTTTCCTATTTCCGTTACTTTACCTTTTCCTATTCAGTAGTCCAACTACTTTAACTTATCCTTTTCTTATTTCCGTGTGTAACCTACAAAATATCAGATCATAACAACACAAACAGTCACCAGTAATCTAATGAGTAGACATCAATTTCAATCATCCAATTCGGCACACTTCGGAATACTTCAACAGGTAGTGCCTACCTTGTGAGATGGGCTGCCCTTTTGTCCACTCAGATCGATCACAGGATCCTGTATGTGCGACCCCCTCGGACGTCCACAACGCCTCTCTCCTTAAACCAACACCGGCCAATGCACCAAATGTTATGGGTTCGAAATTGGTGGAGAGTACAAAACCAAGACAGTCCAGAAGGTTTGGGTCAAAGCGATCTTTTATTGAAGTACACGCGCGGGAAGACAATCACTGCACACATCAGCAAAGGTCTTCACCAAAATTATACTTCAGATTGCTTTTATAGCATCAGAGTATTATGACGCCCCGTCTTGCGTTTACAATCACATAATTTGCATGTACAGAACATTTATGTATTTTAAGAATTAACTGCAGACACAGAAGTTCCTCTTTTGGCATCTTCTTCCAAAGAAGGCAATCAACTCAGGCCTCTGTGGTCTCCAGGGGCTGGTCCTCTCCACTCGTCACCTGTTGTCAAGACAGAAGCTCCAGTGCAGCATGTTAACTGAGTGCCTTCAGGCCTCCACTCAAACCTGTTTCTAGATTATATGTAATATATATGTGTTTTGTAAGCATGTGTGCAATCTTTCTTAAGCTCCCGACTTCCTTACCTATGGATCACCCAGACATAGCGCTGAATGAAGCTTGTGACCTTTAATTACCTGGGAAAGCTTCAACTCTTTAAGACCATAGAGCTGCAATATGTGTGTAAAGATATAACAATATAAAAACGGTTATGACTGCACCTGTGAAAGATTAATATGGTGTCAGTATGTTTAAATGTCTCAAGGCCATCTTAAAGCTATAAGCTGTGTGATTAATGCTATGGCAAGGCTATGAAATATACTGTAATAATGAAGCAATTTTCCTTTATCCTCACACTTCTAACAAAGACTGTATGAATGTGTACATTGAGGCAAAGTCAGCTTTCCTACATACAACTAATCACAACCCCTGTGTTTGTTTTGTCTCTCTGTAGAGGACTTTGAAGAAAAATACGAAGAGCAGGATAAGCTGGGTGAAGGAGGCTTTGGGACTGTCTTCTCTGGAAAAAGCAGAGAAGACAATTTCCCAGTATGGCTTCTTATGTGTGCACTTTACAATTCTTCTAGTGGCAATCTTTAATGGATAATGTAAATCTGATTATTTGAACGTATTTTTCATTTGTCTGTCAGGTCATAATGAGACAGCTGGTACATGCAGCCGCTGAAATGCAATCCAAGGGTGTCTTCCATCGAGACATTAAGCCAGACAATATTGTGTTTGACACATCGCCTGATCATCCAGCATTTCTATGTGTCAAATTCATCGATTTTGGCATTGGAGTCCCTTTTAGAGCAGAAGCAGTCACACGAAGAAATGGTAGGTCGTCAGCCTCACTGTTTAAATGTCCTTGCCTGCCCACACGCTTAGTGTCCACATGAATTCCTTACCATGAATAATTACTCTCTGGATTTTAGGGACCAAATCAGCCGCTGTAAACTGGCAGGACTTTAATGCCACCACAGCAGATTGGGTCACAGTTTTGCAGCTGGGTGCGGTGATGGATTGGCTGGTACGTCACATCATCCCTGATGACAACAACACATCTGAGATGCACTCTGACATTTCAGAGGGTAAGCTGAATGTTAATTCTTTAACCTGTCACATTACAAAAACTTGAAAAAATCCCCCAAAGAAACCAAATTCCAAGAAATCCAATCATGGAAATGTTTGCACACACTTGTGATTATGCACAGAGGTCCACCCTACCAGCCAACCTCAGATCTCCACGCATGCACAAATGAATGCACATACATCGACACACATTCTGGTATTGATATTTGACATCACAGTAGAGACGCAAATCTGGCATAGCTCTGAGGTCTTTCAGTCCCATCTCTGGCTAACAGGCCAAAAATTAAGTCTACTAGGAGACGGGGGTGTCGACCATACAAGAGGTAGTGGGGTGAAAAGCCTGTTGCCTCATGCCTGGTGCAGTTGTATGCATGTACTATCTGAGGCAGATGCTCTTTCCAGCTGCTCTTTGCCTTCTCCTCCAGTGTCCTTAGCATTTGAAGAAATATCCAATTAAATGGCTCAGCTGGAAATGGGTTGCCATTTGGATGGTATGGTGTTGTCCTTGAGTGAGCATCTCCAGCCAGGTGTCCCCACTTTGCAGTTATTTATTTGTAAAAAATGTTTGGTATCATGTATGATTTTCGTTCCACTTCTCAAGTGTACACCACTTTGTATTGGTCTTTCACGTGGAATTCCAATAAAACTGATTCATGTTTGTGGCTGTAATGTGACAAAATGTGGAAAAGTTCAAGGGGGCCGAATACTTTTGCAAGCTACTGTATATCAGATGATACTGATAACCTAATGCTAATTGCAATAACTATGCAGAGGTCTCTAGGCCTCCACTTTTATGGAGCATGTGAAGTTTGGGGCAGAGTGGACAAAGAAAAGTTTCTCAGCAGGTTCAACAGGTTGCTACAACACAGGCCGATGAAGTATTGCACTCACTCATCCAAACTGGCAAACATGTAGCATACACCCTAAGACTGATCCTGCTTTTTACTCCTTTGCTATGATTTCATTTGATATTATGTAGCCTTGGAGACAGTTTGCATAGATTAGAATGTTAGATTGCTGTGATGTCATCAATGCCCGATGTTTTGTTTTAATGTCTTGTGATAGTTCTAAGTGCATACAAAGTCAGAGTTCAAGTGAGTTTAGTACAATTTTGAACCAGTTTCTGACATGTGGTCAAAATCTTGGCCGACCTTTACCACACCACGTGCTGTGGGTGTGCGTAAATATCTAGGTGAGTAAAGTCTCCTTTACCTGTTAAATTCATCTTAATTTGGGGCTTTTACTTCAGGTGTTTTGATTCAGTAGTAACCAAGTGATCTTTGTACAAACTGCAGACCGCCACACTGATCCCTGGTTCCTCAGGATAGAGGACAGGACGTCAGATGGGCGAATCAAGAGCTCCAAACGCAAAGATTGTGCCACAGAAAGACTGGAAAAAGCTTCCAAAAGAAGCAAGGACAGCAAAAGTCCAACCCCAGGCCTCAGCCATCTTGTCTTGGAGAAGTGTAAGTGAGACATTCAGAGATTTTTTGTTTTACAGTTATTGATCATCTGTAGGCCTGTGTGGAGTTCAGAGGTCTAATTGGTTTTGGTTTTTGCAGCTGCTTTCAGAAAGAAGAGCAGCAAAGGAAAGTCAAGCAGCGATGGAACAAAACAACCACGCAGTAAAAAGAGCAAGACATCAAGCTCACAGGAGGAGGCCAGCTGCTCCGTCTACGAGTCAGATACACACAGCACATACAAAAGTCACACTAAAGGTAAGAAGTACATAGGTAAGTTCACACCACACCTGCAGTGATAGAGCCTCTTTCCCAAGCTCTCAGAGTTTAGCTGGTATCCATCTGCTAATCACTAGGAAGCTTCTAACAAAGACTGTATGAATGTGTACATTGAGGCAAAGTCAGCTTTCCTACATACAACTAATCACAACCCCTGTGTTTGTTTTGTCTCTCTGTAGAGGACTTTGAAGAAAAATACGAAGAGCAGGATAAGCTGGGTGAAGGAGGCTTTGGGACTGTCTTCTTTGGAAAACGCAGAGAAGACAATTTCCCAGTATGGCTTCTTATGTGTGCACTTTACAATTCTTCTAGTGGCAATCTTTAATGGATAATGTAAATCTGATTATTTGAACGTATTTTTCATTTGTCTGTCAGGTCATAATGAGACAGCTGGTACATGCAGCCGCTGAAATGCAATCCAAGGGTGTCTTCCATCGAGACATTAAGCCAGACAATATTGTGTTTGACACATCGCCTGATCATCCAGCATTTCTATGTGTCAAATTCATCGATTTTGGCATTGGAGTCCCTTTTAGAGCAGAAGCTGTCACACGAAGAAATGGTAGGTCGTCAGCCTTACTGTTTAAATGTCCTTGCCTGCCCACACGCTTAGTGTCCACATGAATTCCTTACCATGAATAATTACTCTCTGGATTTTAGGGACCAAATCAGCCGCTGTAAACTGGCAGGACTTTAATGCCACCACAGCAGATTGGGTCACAGTTTTGCAGCTGGGTGCGGTGATGGATTGGCTGGTACGTCACATCATCCCTGATGACAACAACACATCTGAGATGCACACTGACATTTCAGAGGGTAAGCTGAATGTTAATTCTTTAACCTGTCACATTACAAAAACTTGAAAAAATCCCCCAAAGAAACCAAATCCAAGAAATCCAATCATGGAAATGTTTGCCCACACTTGTGATTATGCACAGAGGTCCACCATACCAGCCAACCTCAGATCTCCACGCATGCACAAATGAATGCACATACATCGACACACATTCTGGTATTGATATTTGACATCACAGTAGAGACGCAAATCTGGCATAGCTCTGAGGTCTTTCAGTCCCATCTCTGGCTAACAGGCCAAAAATTAAGTCTACTAGGAGACGGGGGTGTCGACCATACAAGAGGTAGTGGGGTGAAAAGCCTGTTGCCTCATGCCTGGTGCAGTTGTATGCATGTACTATCTGAGGCAGATGCTCTTTCCAGCTGCTCTTTGCCTTCTCCTCCAGTGTCCTTAGCATTTGAAGAAATATCCAATTAAATGGCTCAGCTGGAAATGGGTTGCCATTTGGATGGTATGGTGTTGTCCTTGAGTGAGCATCTCCAGCCAGGTGTCCCCACTTTGCAGTTATTTATTTGTAAAAAATGTTTGGTATCATGTATGATTTTCGTTCCACTTCTCAAGTGTACACCACTTTGTATTGGTCTTTCACGTGGAATTCCAATAAAATTGATTCATGTTTGTGGCTGTAATGTGACAAAATGTGGAAAAGTTCAAGGGGGCCGAATACTTTTGCAAGCCACTGTATATCAGATGATACTGATAACCTAATGCTAATTGCAATAACTATGCAGAGGTCTCTAGGCCTCCACTTTTATGGAGCATGTGAAGTTTGGGGCAGAGTGGACAAAGAAAAGTTTCTCAGCAGGTTCAACAGGTTGCTACAACACAGGCCGATGAAGTATTGCACTCACTCATCCAAACTGGCAAACATGTAACATACACCCTAAGACTGATCCTGCTTTTTACTCCTTTGCTATGATTTCATTTGATATTATGTAGCCTTGGAGACAGTTTGCATAGATTAGAATGTTAGATTGCTGTGATGTCATCAATGCCCGATGTTTTGTTTTAATGTCTTGTGATAGTTCTAAGTGCAGACAAAGTCAGAGTTCAAGTGAGTTTAGTACAATTTTGAACCAGTTTCTGACATGTGGTCAAAATCTTGGCCGACCTTTACCACACCACGTGCTGTGGGTGTGCGTAAATATCTAGGTGAGTAAAGTCTCCTTTACCTGTTAAATTCATCTTAATTTGGGGCTTTTACTTCAGGTGTTTTGATTCAGTAGTAACCAAGTGATCTTTGTACAAACTGCAGACCGCCACACTGATCCCTGGTTCCTCAGGATAGAGGACAGGACGTCAGATGGGCGAATCAAGAGCTCCAAACGCAAAGATTGTGCCACAGAAAGACTGGAAAAAGCTTCCAAAAGAAGCAAGGACAGCAAAAGTCCAACCCCAGGCCTCAGCCATCTTGTCTTGGAGAAGTGTAAGTGAGACATTCAGAGATTTTTTGTTTTACAGTTATTGATCATCTGTAGGCCTGTGTGGAGTTCAGAGGTCTAATTGCTTTTGGTTTTTGCAGCTGCTATCAGGAAGAAGAGCAGCAAAGGAAAGTCAAGCAGCGATGGAACAAAACAACCACGCAGTAAAAAGAGCAAGACATCAAGCTCACAGGAGGAGGCCAGCTGCTCCGTCTACGAGTCAGATACACACAGCACATACAAAAGTCACACTAAAGGTAAGAAGTACATAGGTAAGTTCACACCACACCTGCAGTGATAGAGCCTCTTTCCCAAGCTCTCAGAGTTTAGCTGGTATCCATCTGCTAATCACTAGGAAGCTTCTAACAAAGACTGTATGAATGTGTACATTGAGGCAAAGTCAGCTTTCCTACATACAACTAATCACAACCCCTGTGTTAGTTTTGTCTCTCTGTAGAGGACTTTGAAGAAAAATACGAAGAGCAGGATAAGCTGGGTGAAGGAGGCTTTGGGACTGTCTTCTTTGGAAAAAGCAGAGAAGACAATTTCCCAGTATGGCTTCTTATGTGTGCACTTTACAATTCTTCTAGTGGCAATCTTTAATGGATAATGTAAATCTGATTATTTGAACGTATTTTTCATTTGTCTGTCAGGTCATAATGAGACAGCTGGTACATGCAGCCGCTGAAATGCAATCCAAGGGTGTCTTCCATCGAGACATTAAGCCAGACAATATTGTGTTTGACACATCGCCTGATCATCCAGCATTTCTATGTGTCAAATTCATCGATTTTGGCATTGGAGTCCCTTTTAGAGCAGAAGCTGTCACACGAAGAAATGGTAGGTCGTCAGCCTCACTGTTTAAATGTCCTTGCCTGCCCACACGCTTAGTGTCCACATGAATTCCTTACCATGAATAATTACTCTCTGGATTTTAGGGACCAAATCAGCCGCTGTAAACTGGCAGGACTTTAATGCCACCACAGCAGATTGGGTCACAGTTTTGCAGCTGGGTGCGGTGATGGATTGGCTGGTACGTCACATCATCCCTGATGACAACAACACATCTGAGATGCACTCTGACATTTCAGAGGGTAAGCTGAATGTTAATTCTTTAACCTGTCACATTACAAAAACTTGAAAAAATCCCCCAAAGAAACCAAATTCCAAGAAATCCAATCATGGAAATGTTTGCACACACTTGTGATTATGCACAGAGGTCCACCATACCAGCCAACCTCAGATCTCCACGCATGCACAAATGAATGCACATACATCGACACACATTCTGGTATTGATATTTGACACCACAGTAGAGACGCAAATCTGGCATAGCTCTGAGGTCTTTCAGTCCCATCTCTGGCTAACAGGCCAAAAATTAAGTCTACTAGGAGACGGGGGTGTCGACCATACAAGAGGTAGTGGGGTGAAAAGCCTGTTGCCTCATGCCTGGTGCAGTTGTATGCATGTACTATCTGAGGCAGATGCTCTTTCCAGCTGCTCTTTGCCTTCTCCTCCAGTGTCCTTAGCATTTGAAGAAATATCCAATTAAATGGCTCAGCTGGAAATGGGTTGCCATTTGGATGGTATGGTGTTGTCCTTGAGTGAGCATCTCCAGCCAGGTGTCCCCACTTTGCAGTTATTTATTTGTAAAAAATGTTTGGTATCATGTATGATTTTCGTTCCACTTCTCAAGTGTACACCACTTTGTATTGGTCTTTCACGTGGAATTCCAATAAAACTGATTCATGTTTGTGGCTGTAATGTGACGAAATGTGGAAAAGTTCAAGGGGGCCGAATACTTTTGCAAGCTACTGTATATCAGATGATACTGATAACCTAATGCTAATTGCAATAACTATGCAGAGGTCTCTAGGCCTCCACTTTTATGAAGCATGTGAAGTTTGGGGCAGAGTGGATAAAGAAAAGTTTCTCAGCAGGTTCAACAGCTTGCTACAACACAGGCCGATGAAGTATTGCACTCACTCATCCAAACTGGCAAACATGTAACATACACCCTAAGACTGATCCTGCTTTTTACTCCTTTGCTATGATTTCATTTGATATTATGTAGCCTTGGAGACAGTTTGCATAGATTAGAATGTTAGATTGCTGTGATGTCATCAATGCCCGATGTTTTGTTTTAATGTCTTGTGATAGTTCTAAGTGCAGACAAAGTCAGAGTTCAAGTGAGTTTAGTACAATTTTGAACCAGTTTCTGACATGTGGTCAAAATCTTGGCCGACCTTTACCACACCACGTGCTGTGGGTGTGCGTAAATATCTAGGTGAGTAAAGTCTCCTTTACCTGTTAAATTCATCTTAATTTGGGGCTTTTACTTCAGGTGTTTTGATTCAGTAGTAACCAAGTGATCTTTGTACAAACTGCAGACCGCCACACTGATCCCTGGTTCCTCAGGATAGAGGACAGGACGTCAGATGGGCGAATCAAGAGCTCCAAACGCAAAGATTGTGCCACAGAAAGACTGGAAAAAGCTTCCAAAAGAAGCAAGGACAGCAAAAGTCCAACCCCAGGCCTCAGCCATCTTGTCTTGGAGAAGTGTAAGTGAGACATTCAGAGATTTTTTGTTTTACAGTTATTGATCATCTGTAGGCCTGTGTGGAGTTCAGAGGTCTAATTGCTTTTGGTTTTTGCAGCTGCTATCAGGAAGAAGAGCAGCAAAGGAAAGTCAAGCAGCGATGGAACAAAACAACCACGCAGTAAAAAGAGCAAGACATCAAGCTCACAGGAGGAGGCCAGCTGCTCCGTCTACGAGTCAGATACACACAGCACATACAAAAGTCACACTAAAGGTAAGAAGTACATAGGTAAGTTCACACCACACCTGCAGTGATAGAGCCTCTTTCCCAAGCTCTCAGAGTTTAGCTGGTATCCATCTGCTAATCACTAGGAAGCTTCTAACAAAGACTGTATGAATGTGTACATTGAGGCAAAGTCAGCTTTCCTACATACAACTAATCACAACCCCTGTGTTAGTTTTGTCTCTCTGTAGAGGACTTTGAAGAAAAATACGAAGAGCAGGATAAGCTGGGTGAAGGAGGCTTTGGGACTGTCTTCTTTGGAAAAAGCAGAGAAGACAATTTCCCAGTATGGCTTCTTATGTGTGCACTTTACAATTCTTCTAGTGGCAATCTTTAATGGATAATGTAAATCTGATTATTTGAACGTATTTTTCATTTGTCTGTCAGGTCATAATGAGACAGCTGGTACATGCAGCCGCTGAAATGCAATCCAAGGGTGTCTTCCATCGAGACATTAAGCCAGACAATATTGTGTTTGACACATCGCCTGATCATCCAGCATTTCTATGTGTCAAATTCATCGATTTTGGCATTGGAGTCCCTTTTAGAGCAGAAGCTGTCACACGAAGAAATGGTAGGTCGTCAGCCTCACTGTTTAAATGTCCTTGCCTGCCCACACGCTTAGTGTCCACATGAATTCCTTACCATGAATAATTACTCTCTGGATTTTAGGGACCAAATCAGCCGCTGTAAACTGGCAGGACTTTAATGCCACCACAGCAGATTGGGTCACAGTTTTGCAGCTGGGTGCGGTGATGGATTGGCTGGTACGTCACATCATCCCTGATGACAACAACACATCTGAGATGCACTCTGACATTTCAGAGGGTAAGCTGAATGTTAATTCTTTAACCTGTCACATTACAAAAACTTGAAAAAATCCCCCAAAGAAACCAAATTCCAAGAAATCCAATCATGGAAATGTTTGCACACACTTGTGATTATGCACAGAGGTCCACCATACCAGCCAACCTCAGATCTCCACGCATGCACAAATGAATGCACATACATCGACACACATTCTGGTATTGATATTTGACACCACAGTAGAGACGCAAATCTGGCATAGCTCTGAGGTCTTTCAGTCCCATCTCTGGCTAACAGGCCAAAAATTAAGTCTACTAGGAGACGGGGGTGTCGACCATACAAGAGGTAGTGGGGTGAAAAGCCTGTTGCCTCATGCCTGGTGCAGTTGTATGCATGTACTATCTGAGGCAGATGCTCTTTCCAGCTGCTCTTTGCCTTCTCCTCCAGTGTCCTTAGCATTTGAAGAAATATCCAATTAAATGGCTCAGCTGGAAATGGGTTGCCATTTGGATGGTATGGTGTTGTCCTTGAGTGAGCATCTCCAGCCAGGTGTCCCCACTTTGCAGTTATTTATTTGTAAAAAATGTTTGGTATCATGTATGATTTTCGTTCCACTTCTCAAGTGTACACCACTTTGTATTGGTCTTTCACGTGGAATTCCAATAAAACTGATTCATGTTTGTGGCTGTAATGTGACAAAATGTGGAAAAGTTCAAGGGGGCCGAATACTTTTGCAAGCTACTGTATATCAGATGATACTGATAACCTAATGCTAATTGCAATAACTATGCAGAGGTCTCTAGGCCTCCACTTTTATGGAGCATGTGAAGTTTGGGGCAGAGTGGATAAAGAAAAGTTTCTCAGCAGGTTCAACAGCTTGCTACAACACAGGCCGATGAAGTATTGCACTCACTCATCCAAACTGGCAAACATGTAACATACACCCTAAGACTGATCCTGCTTTTTACTCCTTTGCTATGATTTCATTTGATATTATGTAGCCTTGGAGACAGTTTGCATAGATTAGAATGTTAGATTGCTGTGATGTCATCAATGCCCGATGTTTTGTTTTAATGTCTTGTGATAGTTCTAAGTGCAGACAAAGTCAGAGTTCAAGTGAGTTTAGTACAATTTTGAACCAGTTTCTGACATGTGGTCAAAATCTTGGCCGACCTTTACCACACCACGTGCTGTGGGTGTGCGTAAATATCTAGGTGAGTAAAGTCTCCTTTACCTGTTAAATTCATCTTAATTTGGGGCTTTTACTTCAGGTGTTTTGATTCAGTAGTAACCAAGTGATCTTTGTACAAACTGCAGACCGCCACACTGATCCCTGGTTCCTCAGGATAGAGGACAGGACGTCAGATGGGCGAATCAAGAGCTCCAAACGCAAAGATTGTGCCACAGAAAGACTGGAAAAAGCTTCCAAAAGAAGCAAGGACAGCAAAAGTCCAACCCCAGGCCTCAGCCATCTTGTCTTGGAGAAGTGTAAGTGAGACATTCAGAGATTTTTTGTTTTACAGTTATTGATCATCTGTAGGCCTGTGTGGAGTTCAGAGGTCTAATTGCTTTTGGTTTTTGCAGCTGCTATCAGGAAGAAGAGCAGCAAAGGAAAGTCAAGCAGCGATGGAACAAAACAACCACGCAGTAAAAAGAGCAAGACATCAAGCTCACAGGAGGAGGCCAGCTGCTCCGTCTACGAGTCAGATACACACAGCACATACAAAAGTCACACTAAAGGTAAGAAGTACATAGGTAAGTTCACACCACACCTGCAGTGATAGAGCCTCTTTCCCAAGCTCTCAGAGTTTAGCTGGTATCCATCTGCTAATCACTAGGAAGCTTCTAACAAAGACTGTATGAATGTGTACATTGAGGCAAAGTCAGCTTTCCTACATACAACTAATCACAACCCCTGTGTTAGTTTTGTCTCTCTGTAGAGGACTTTGAAGAAAAATACGAAGAGCAGGATAAGCTGGGTGAAGGAGGCTTTGGGACTGTCTTCTTTGGAAAAAGCAGAGAAGACAATTTCCCAGTATGGCTATGAGCGGTAGCTAACATTCTTTAATCAAGACAAAGAACAGAAACCAAGCTTGGTGAGGGACTGCCATCGCTGGGGCAGAGGGTGAGCATGGCTCTCAGTTAAATACCTCCTACAGGAACAAAAGGCAGTACACAGCTGTTTTCACACCTTGGTCTTTCCCCCAAAAGAAAGTTTCACACTCCCTTGCTATCTCTTACAGTGGAGAAAAGACAAAAAGACTCTTCCTGTGGAGTTGTCTGCTTCCCCCCAACTTCCTTACCAGACCCCCACCATCTGTCTGACTGTTTGAATGGAGTATGAGGCAGACATGCTAAAACAGTTACCTAAAAGCATTACCAATAAACAAAGTGATCAATACATAAATGAAAGAAATTCCTCTAGAAGGTGATTGTCAGTTTTGTTGGGATTTTTAGAGACACAGAGAGTAACAGAGAGCCTGTCCTGCACTACTTTAAAAAAATAATAAAGGGGGGTTTCAGAGCTGTTTATATATGAAGCAGTGTTCATAGAAACATTGATCAACCCTGTTTTTGGCATTGAGTGTTACATTTGTGACAGTTTCAATAAAAGCCTGAAAATTCTTGCATTTATACTGGAGAGCAAAGAAAGATTAAATGCTACTTGTACTATGGAAAATCAGTTTCATAAAAGCTACATAAACAGAACTGAAGAAGACTGTGTTTGTAAAACTAGCGGTAACATGTGAGAATTATAAGACTAATTAAGTTTTAAGACTGTTTCTGCTATCGATACAATTTGTGTTGTTAATCCTGAATGATTCACGGTGACAGCATCATAAGGTCATTTTACTACACACACACACACACACACTTGGAAAATCACATAGTTGGACCATAAAATCCCAGAATAATTAGTATTTGAGAATGTGGCAGCAACATCATTAAAGAAAAAATGTCTTTCCATGACACTTTCATTTAAAAATATAAAAATGTGAAGTTTTTTGTGTAAAACATTAAAAACAACAAAAACTTAAGACCTTAAGAATCTCGTGATGAATTTTGTGAATATCTAGATCATTGGTGTTTGGATTTGAGGGTCTACAGGGCGAACACTGAGGCTGGGTATTAGAAATACAACATGGTAACATGAGACATGTTAACTGTGAGAACACGAACATTTAGTTTAACGTGTGGGAGGTAAATGCATCACAGAAGCTAAAAAGGAGTTGCTTGTGCCTACATTTGTTCAGATAAATTACAAGAGATTTGTATAAGTTTGATGAATAATACAAAAAAAAGAGGTTAGTGAGATAGTTGAGATTATCTAAGTAAGAGTGTACTGGAACCTGAAATGTTAAAGTACACTTACTGATTGTACTTTTATTTGATGAGCTAATGTGAATGCTCTAAAAGCACACTGAGTGATGAAAAAGAAGCACACATTTGGAGAAACTGTGCTTGTCATACTGTGAAGTTTTCTGACAAAAGTGAATTGAAAACTTATGCTGTACAGCTTACTAAGGGGTCCTGTGATGGGCCATGTGCAAATACACAAAAGAACAAGTTAAATTTTTACCATAACACTGACTGGAGAAAAGCCAGTTTGGGATTCTACTTCAGATTACAACTGTAATCAGTAAAATCAGTGCTGTGATAGTTAGTTTAAGATCGAAACCTGATTTAAAACACAGTCTAACATCAATTCTTGCCCCTGAAAATAGGCCAGGATGGCTGAAAAATGTACTTTAAAATGAGATTTTCGTTTTGTTTCACTGGAACAGTAAAGTACCATAACAAAGAAATGAGTACACCTTTGTAGATATCACTGATATGGAGTTTTTCATGTTTTACATAAAGACTTAGGGCTGCTAGTTTCCTAGTGGCATTTTCTCATTTAAACCATGGTGACTTAAAAGTTTAGCAGCAAGACACTTGTTTCCCTTGTTCCATCAAACATTTCTTTCAGCCATCTGTGTTTATCAGAGCGATATGTGACTAATTTTTTATTGAATCACCAGAAAGTACACAAACACAAGATTAAATATTTTATTTATTTATCAAAGATACATAATTACACATTGATACAATGAACAAGGTGTCTATAAAAATTACACATGGTGTAAGAAAAACATTATAACATACAAATAAGTATTTTATGATAATGTGACATAGTTTAAAAGCATAAGAATAAAAGTTTAAAAAAAGTCATGTTCTTTGATGATCACATTACATGTATCACATTTTTTAAAGCATAACGTAGGGAGCAAAGTGTTCACAAAAACAGTTTTATGATTACTTTTTCTACAGTGCTTGCATGCCTCTTGCAAAACTATGTACTTTTCACCATAATACACAATGACTCACGATTATCTAAGACCAGCCATGAAATGTCTGTCGCTTCATTACAATCATTTGTCCCCGCTGCTGCCCTCAGATCCAGTCTTCTGTACTGGGGGGTAAAATTGCTTTTTTGGTGGTTCGTAAAAAAAAAATATCTCAAAAAGCGATGTTAGTGAGGGGACCAGAAACACTGGGTTGCAGAGCAGTTGGTAAGGACTTGTATATTTCTGGAGAGTCTGCAAAAGCTGTCTTGCTCGTGCTCCTGATTGGATATGTGGAGCCCGGCTCTGATATCTCACTGGTGGCAGCTAAAGGTAGGCACGCCTTGGAGGCGGAGTTGGTCTCGGGCGCAATCTTTCAAACGAGCCTCATGGCATTTCAGGCAACCTCAGGCCAGAAACAACATCCGGTCACTCGCGGTCAAAATCCACGGAGAGCTGGTGTTTCGCAGGGATCAGATTAACACATCTGGCTTAAATCAGAGTCTAAAAATATAAAGAAAAACAAAAAGAGTTTTAAAACACGCAAACTAGCAAAATATCAAAGGAGCATAACATAACAATAAGAAGATGATATGAGATACCTGATGAGGCCGTGATAGGTGATGTAGACATGTAATGTATAAACTTTTACGGGAGTTAAAGTGGAGCTTATATATATTTTTAAAGTGTATTGTACGTGGGATAGGCTCCAGCGCACCGCGCGAGCCTGAAAAAAGGATAAGCGGAAGCGAATGGGTGGACGGATGGTGTATTGTACGTGTTACAAACCAATGTGATATTTTTTAAATGAAAGGATTGAGAGAATGGTAAAAAGGAAAATCCAAAAATGTAGTTAGAGAGGAAGATGAACACTTACCGAGTGATATGCACATAGGGAAAGCGACGCTAGTTGTTGTTGATCCCTGGTTCTCGGTTGTTGCGAGCTCGTTTCCCGCAGGCTCTTCTGCACTTCGGGCATAGCGATGAGGCTCAAAACACCCCAATTAGACAAAGTAAAGGCGATCCGCGGTGTGAGGGGACCAAAACTTTCATCTGCTTTTAGCTGATAGAAAAAGATTTTGCTCTCTCTTAGGCTGAAGGCATAGCCCCAAAATCGGAATCTCTCTTGCATAGGGTTTTTTTTTCCGGTAGAAAAGAAGAGTTACATTTAGGCCTAAATGTTAAATTATTTAACCTGAGTGAGAGCCAGCTGTCCATGCTTCCGAAGTCAGATGGCTTGTGAGAGACCGAAGAAAGTCTTAACCTCTGCGGGAGATCATAAAAATCCGAGCTGAGTGCGACTGGCTAACCGGGGGTGCGAGTGGAGCCTTTGTTATGTGATTGGCAGCGGGGCAGTTAGGTACACCTGGGAGGCGGAGTTGGTCTCCGGCGCAAATTTCGAACGAAGACAGAGAATCATTAAGGATCAGATACAGCGAGAGTAACAGTGGAAAAACTGTTCTCTGGCTGCGGTTCGGTGCGAGTAAGAACTTAGACTTTGCTGAATTTGAGACAGAGCTAGTGAGAGGGCTATTTTGAAGAAAAAAGACTAAGGATTTTTTTTTTCAGGATTTCCCCTGTTATCGAGTATAAGGTTTTGGGGATAGGAGGTTGCCTATAGGTTATTTCTAGGGGTTTTTTGTTTTGCGTATTTTGGAGAGAAACCGCGGAGGTTTTTTTGTTTTGTTTTGTTTTTCAGGAGGATTGGCCGGTTATGTGCCTAGGGTTAGGGTGGGCGCCGCTGGGCGCTGAATTTGAGAAAAAATGCCTAAGGATTTGGTTTCAGGATTTCCCCTGTTATCGAGTATAAGGTTTTGGGGATAGGAGGTTGCCTATAGGTTATTTCTGGGGTTTTGGAGAAAAACCGCGGAGGGTTTTTAAGGAGTTTAGCTAAGGATCGTGTGGGAGCCGCGGGGATCGCGAGTGTTTTTTTGTGACTCTGAGTTTGATTTAAAATTTCTTTGTTCGGATTAAACAAATGCATATAAATTGAAATAAAGTTTTCCCACAAGGCATGCACCCTGTATGTCTGGCCATACTGAACGTTACAAAAGCACAACTAAGCACTTATACTATGATTTAACACATTTTAAATACACAAACACGGAGCCCCACAGAAGCACGGTCCCAGACACAGGCACGCGCACAATTGCGCACAGACACACAGGCGCGGGGTGCGCGCCCTGCGCACTCATGCGCTGTCATGCGCTGACCCACCACCAGATGGCGTTTCTTTAGGAAAAAAAGGAAAAAGTTTTTAATGGATTAAAAATAAAAGAATGCTATTTCATATAAAAACTTTCTAAAATAATCAATTCGTTCTGTTTGGGGGGGAAGAAAAGCAATGAACTAGCATATTTTGGATGAATATCATAATTTTATGAAAATCATAATTTTATGAATATCATATTTTTATGAATATCATATTTTAATTACTTCCGTTATTACTTCCGGAGCTCATGAATAATTCATTTCAACCTATCACTCAAAAAGCTCATGAATATTTTGACATAAGGGGTATAATATCACTCTCTCACATGACATAATGGGTATTTCTGACCAGTGAGAGAGAAACGGGTCCTTTAAGCACTCATGATAATAATGAAAATGTCTCAGTTGTGTTATTTTTAGGCGCAAAGCAGACCTGGACCAATTTTCCACATGCAGCGGTCGGAAGAAATTTATAGGTTAACATTACTGGAAATGTTCAGCAAGTTTCTGGTTGAATTGTTTACAGCCATGTGTCCTTGAACGTCACAAACAAGCTCTGACTCCTGGCTGAAGACAAGGGATGCTGTTATTTAAGGTGGGAAATCAAAATTTGGGTTAGCAAATTTGGGAAAGAGTAAACTGACTGTTTAAGTGGAGAACTGTGAAGGAGTCTGAAAACTGCAAAAAAGAAACATATACAAAATAACACACAAACAGAAAATGTACTAACCTTACAGAGACAAGCTCATGAAGATTAATGCATAGACATTGATTAAACCTGGCTAAGAACACAAACATATGCAATGAAAATCAGCTCGCTATTTTTTATAAATGATAAAATGGTGTGAATCTTTAATAAAATACACTTAAAGCCTGAAGTTGAGATATCACTCATTATGCAAATTAGCTGGAGTGAGTGGTGACGAAGAAGTTTCCTGTGTGTCTGTGTGACTGAGGCCTTCAGGAGAGGAAGCATAGCAGACTGTTGAGAGGTGCAGATTTGGACAAGAAATTTATAATTTAGTGATGACACATTGTTATAACGGATTTATATATTATGCTGAATCTAAGTATGGTAAAGTGCTTAAGGGGGACATTGTTGTGTGCAAAACGGTGAAGCTTTTGACGAGGTTTTCAGTGCATTGAACGGGTGAAATTTAAGATTGTTTAAGATTTTTGAGGTTGTTGTTTTTTATTTTAATAGAGGGAGTTTTAATAAACATGGACATGTCTAAGGGGGCCCATTAGTTTTGTAACAGTGCACTTAGAAAAAACCTGTCAGGTGATTTTGTTTTGTGTTTTGATGAGCTAATAATCAGCTCTGTTTCTTTTCTCATTTTTGTTCTGAAGCAGGCCTGGAAGAGAGTGAACTAACAGCGCTGACAAAATTTTCGGGAGAACAAACATAAGGTGGGCTTTCCAGATTATAACTGGCTGAGGAGACCTGATTGGTTGTGAGTCTCTGTCTAAAAGGACTGTAGCGATTCAATCCAGTCAAAAGCATAAAGAACTATTTTCCTAAAAAGAAAAAAAACAAAATAAAACAAATGAATGAGCTCATGTTGCTGACGGTGGAGTATCTGATTATTTGCGCGGGAGGCTCCACCATGAGCAAAATATCTTGTGTGAATGTAGGTGAGTGAATGTGTGTGACTGGACCAAGGTTGGGATGAATAAATGTGGACAAACAATTTACCATGCCAGGAAGAGAAAGGGGATGCTTTGTTTTGCTTTTGTCATAAGCAGGAGGAGTGGAAGACTTAATTCTGGGGATGCTGATTTTTGAGTTGCTTTGAGAAAATTTCTATTCTACTGACTGGGGTTAGATTATGGTATTACATTATATTGTTGGGTGAATGCTTGATGCTAAAGGGGAAACATTTTTTGATATAACTCATGTTAACACTAACTGAAGAAACGCATGATTGATAACTGTTCTGTTTTAAGTTTTCTTTGTTATAGCACAGATTGGATCATAAGGGGGGAGAGTTGAGTATGAAATGTAAAGTACAGGTTTTGTTTCCAGGAAGGTCCAAGGATGCAGGCTCTGGATGGAGCGAGGAGTTCGAGGAGATGTGACATGATGATTAAATTGATTTCATTCCTTAAACACAGGTTTGCAGGGCCGGAGCAGATATACCTGAGAGGAGGATGGCTCAGGTGTTTGGAGAGATGATATGACTAACCTTTTTCTTTTAATTTCCTAAGCCCGAGTGATGCATTTTGAGTTTTTTGAGTTTTTATTTGGACACACATATGATGTGTCCAAATAAAAAGGGGGGATTTAAGGGTTAATTTGAAATGGGTTTTAGGATCATTTTATGACTTTTGGGGTTTTTGATAATTTAGATATGGTAGCACTGAGGCAGAAATTGTTATTTTTAAATAAAGGATTAAAATGAACTGAATTCTGTTTAGAAGATAAAATGCTGTGTTCATAAGAAGCTGTACACCAAACTTAAAGGGAATTGCGGGACACTTTGAATAAAAGATATGTTTTGGGGAAACCAGTGAAGATTTTAGGAGGAGAAAATGTTTGATTTCTTTTTTGATTTTTAAAATAAGTTGTTATAATGTAGGCTTTAAGAAACAGATTTTAAATAGATTTATGTCTAAGGTAGAGGAGAGCTTTTTATGAGGATGTTAAAAGTGTCGCTGACCCAAATGAATAGCACTGAAGATTATATACATAGAAATGATTGTATACACATTGCATTTTGTGCCTATAAAAGAAATGTTACTCAAGTCAATAATTGAAGGTCAGAAGCTTTGTTTGGCGCGATGTCCAGGCAATTTTGTGATGTCACATATCAAAGCCAGGTTCGCCTGTCTGATGTCATGTCAAATATCAATGCCAGATTCGCCTCTCTATTGTGAAGTCAAATATCAATTCCAGATTCGCCTCACTGCTGTGATGTCAAATATCAATGCCAGATTCGCCTGTCTGATGTGATGTCAAATATCAATGCCAGACTGGCCTCTCTATTGTGATGTCAAATATCAATGCCAGATTCGCCTCTCTATTGTGAAGTCAAATATCAATTCCAGATTCGCCTCACTGCTGTGATGTCAAATATCAATGCCAGGTTCGCCTGTCTGATGTCATGTCAAATATCAATGCCAGATTCGCCTCTCTATTGTGAAGTCAAATATCAATTCCAGATTCGCATCTCCGCTGTGATGTCACATATCAATGCCAGACCGGCATCTCTACATTGATGTTAAATATCAATGTCAGACGAACCTCTCTACTGTGATGTTAAATATCAATGCCAGATTCACCTCTCTATTGTGATGCGAAATATCAATGCCAGATTCGCCTCTCTATTGTGATGTCAAATATCAATGCCAGATTCGCGTCTCTAATGTGATGTCACATATCAATGCCAGATTCGTCTCTCTATTGTCATGTCAAATATCAATGCCAGATTCGCGTCTCTAATGTGATGTCACATATCAATGCCAGATTCGTCTCTCTATTGTCATGTCAAATGTCAATGCCAGATTCGCATCTGTGATGTGATGTCACATATCAATACCAAACTCGCGTCTCTGCTGTGATGTTAAATATCAATGTCAGACCAGCCTCTCTATTGTGATGTCACATATCAATTTCAGACGAACCTGTCTAATATGATGTTAAATATCAATGCCAGACCAGCCTCTCTATTGTGATGTCACATATCAATTTCAGACGAACCTCTCTATTGTGATGTCATATATCAATGCCAGATTCACCTCTCTATTGTGATGTCACATATCAATGCCAGAGCAGCCTCTCTACATTGATGTTAAATATCAATGCCAGATTCACCTCTCTATTGTGATGTCACATATCAATGTGAAATGAACCTCTCTATTGTGATGTCACATATCAATGCCAGATTCACCTCTCTATTGTGATGTCACATATCGATGCCAGATTCACCTCTCTATTGTGATGTCACATATCAATGTGAAATGAACCTCTCTATTGTGATGTCACATATCAATGCCAGACCAGCCTCTCTACATTGATGTTAAATATCAATGTCAAACGAACCTCTCTATTGTGATGTCACATATCAATGCCAGATTCGCCTCACTGCTGTGATGTCAAATGACAGATTCGCCTCTCAATTGTGATGTCACATATCAATGCCAGATTCACCTCTCTATTTTGATGTCACATATCAAGGTCAGACGAACCTCTCTACTGTGATGTTAAATATCAATGCCAGATTCACCTCACTGCTGTGATGTCAAATGACAGATTCGCCTCTCAATTGTGATGTCACATATCAACGCCAGATTCACCTCACTGCTGTGATGTCAAATGACAGATTCGCCTCTCAATTGTGATGTCACATATCAATGCCAGATTCACCTCTCTATTGTGATGTCACATATCGATGCCAGACGAACCTCTCTGTTGTGATGTCACATATCAATGTGAAATGAACCTCTCTATTGTGATGTCACATATCAATGTGAAATGAACCTCTCTATTGTGATGTCACATATCAATGCCAGACCAGTGTATCTACATTGATGTTAAATATCAATGCCAGTTTCACCTCTCTATTGTGATGTCACATATCAATAACAGACCAGCCTCTCTACATTGATGTTAAATATCAATGCCAGTTTCACCTCTCTATTGTGATGTCACATATCAATGTCAGACAATCCTCTCTACATTGATGTTAAATATCAGTGCCAGACCAGCCTATGTACATTGATGTTAAATATCAATGCCAGATTCACCTCTCTACATTGATGTCACATATCAATGCCAGACCAGCCTCTCTACATTGATGTTAAATATCAATTCCAGATTCACCTCTCTATTGTGATGTCACATATCAATGCCAGACCAGCCTCTCTACATTGATGTTAAATATCAATGTCAAACGAACCTCTCTATTGTGATGTCACATATCAATGCCAGACCAGCCTCTCTACATTGATGTTAAATATCAATGTCAAACGAACCTCTCTATTGTGATGTCACATATCAATGTCAAACGAACCTCTCTATTGTGATGTCACATATCAATGTCAGACGAACCTCTCTACATTGATGTTGAATATCGATGCTAGATTCACCTCTCTATTGTGATGTCACATATCAATGCCAAATTCACCTCTCTATTGTGATGTCACATATCAATGTCAGACGAACCTCTCTACATTGATGTTAAATATCAATGCCAGATTCACCTCTCTATTGTGATGTCACATATCAATGCCAAATTCACCTCTCTATTGTGATGTCACATATCAATGTCAGACGAACCTCTCTACTGTGATGTTAAATATCAATGCCAGAATCACCTCTCTATTGTGATGTCACATATCACTGCCAGATTAACCTCTCTATTGTGATGTCACATATCAATGTCAGACGAACCTCTCTACATTGATGTTAAATATCAATGTCAAACGAACCTCTCTATTGTGATGTCACATATCAATGTCAAACCAGTCTCTCTACATTGATGTTAAATATCAATGCCAGATTCACCTCTCTATTGTGATGTCACATATCAATGCCAGATTCACCTCTCTATTGTGATGTCACATATCAATGCCAGATTCACCTCTCTATTGTGATGTCACATATCAATGCCAGATTCACCTCTCTATTGTGATGTCACATATCAATGCCAGATTCACCTCTCTATTGTGATGTCACATATCAATGTCAGACCAGCCTCTCTACATTGATGTAAAATATCAATGCCAGATTCACCTCTCTATTGTGATGTCACATATCAATGTCAGATTCACCTCTCTCTTGTGATGTCACATATCAATGCCAGATTCACCTCTCTATTGTGATGTCACATATCAATGCCAGATTCACCTCTCTATTGTGATGTCACATATCAATGCCAGATTCACCTCTCTATTGTGATGTCACATATCAATGTTAGACGAACCTCTCTGCTGTGTTGTTAAATATCAATGCCAGATTCACCTCTCTACATTGATGTCATATATCAATGCCAGACTAGCCTCTCATCATTGACGTTAAATATCAATGCCAGATTCACCTCTCTATTGTGATGTCACATATCAATGCCAGTTTAACCTCTATATTCTGATGTCACATATCAATGCCAGACTAGCCTCTCATCATTGACGTTAAATATCAATGCCAGATTCACCTCTCTATTGTGATGTCATATATCAATGCCAGACCAGCCTCTCTACATTGATGTTGAATATCTATGACAGATTCACCTCTCTATTGTGATGTCACATATCAATGCCAAACGAACCTCTCTATTGTGATGTCACATATCAATGCCAGTTTAACCTCTATATTCTGATGTCACATATCAATGCCAGACTAGCCTCTCATCATTGACGTTAAATATCAATGCCAGATTCACCTCTCTATTGTGATGTCACATATCAATGCCAGACCAGCCTCTCTACTGTGATGTTAAATATCAATGCTAGATTCACCTCTATATTGTGATGTCATATATCAATGCCAGACCAGCCTCTCTACTGTGATGTTAAATATCAATGCCAGATTCACCTCTCTATTGTGAAGTCACATATCAATGTCAGACGAACCTCTCTACATTGACGTTAAATATCAATGCCATATTCACCTCTATATTGTGATGTCATATATCGATGCCAGACCAGCCTCTCTACATTGATGTTGAATATCGATGCCAGATTCACCTGTCTATTGATATGTCACATATCAATGTCAAACGAACCTCTCATCATTGACGTTAAATATCAATGCCAGATTCACCTCTATATTGTGATGTCACATATTAATGCCAGACCAGCCTCTCTACTGTGATGTTAAATATCAATGCCAGACCAGCCTATCTACATTGATGTCTAATATCGATGCCAGATTCACCTCTCTATTGTGATGTCATATATCAATGTCAGACGAACCTCTCTACTGTGATGTTAAATATCAATGCCAGACCAGCCTATCTACATTGATGTCAAATATCAATGCCAGATTCACCTCTCTATTGTGAATTCATATATCAATGCCAAACCAGCCTCTCTACATTGATGTTAACTATCAATGCCAGATTCACCTCTCTATTGTGATGTCACATATCAATGCCAGATTCACCTCTCTATTGTGATGTCACATATCAAGGTCAGACCAGCCTCTCTACATTGATGTTAAATATCAATGTCAAATGAACCTCTCTATTGTGATGTCACATATCGATGCCAGATTCACCTCTCTATTGTGATGTCACATATAAATGTGAAACGAACCTCTCTATTGTGATGTCACATATCAATGCTAGACCAGCCTCTCTACATTGATGTTAAATATCAATGCCAGATTCACCTCTCTATTGTGATGTCACATATCGATGCCAGATTCACCTCTCTATTGTGATGTCACATATCAAGGTCAGACCAGCCTCTCTACATTGATGTTAAATATCAATGCCAGACCAGCCTATCTACATTGATGTTAAATATCAATGCCAGATTCACCTCTCTATTGTGATGTCACATATCGATGCCAGATTCACCTCTATATTGTGATGTCACATATCAATGACAGACCAGCCTCTCTACTGTGATGTTAAATATCAATGCCAGACCAGCCTATCTACATTGATGTTAAATATCAATGCCAGATTCACCTCTCTATTGTGATGTCACATATCAACGCCAGATTCACCTCTCTATTGTGATGTCACATATCAATGCCAGATTCACCTCTCTATTGTGATGTCACATATCAATGCCAGAGCAGCCTCTCTACATTGATGTTAAATATCAATGCCAGATTCACCTCTCTATTGTGATGTCACATATCAATGTGAAATGAACCTCTCTATTGTGATGTTAAATATCAATGCCATATTCACCTCTCTATTGTGATGTCACATATCGATGCCAGATTCACCTCTCTATTGTGATGTCACATATCGATGCCAGATTCACCTCTCTATTGTGATGTCACATATCAATGCCAGATTCACCTCTCTATTGTGATGTCACATATCAATGCCAGAGCAGCCTCTCTACATTGATGTTAAATATCAATGCCAGATTCACCTCTCTATTGTGATGTCACATATCAATGTGAAATGAACCTCTCTATTGTGATGTTAAATATCAATGCCAGATTCACCTCTCTATTGTGATGTCACATATCGATGCCAGATTCACCTCTCTATTGTGATGTCACATATCGATGCCAGACGAACCTCTCTGTTGTGATGTCACATATCAATGTGAAATGAACCTCTCTATTGTGATGTCACATATCAATGCCAGATTCACCTCTCTATTGTGATGTCACATATCGATGCCAGATTCACCTCTCTATTGTGATGTCACATATCAATGTGAAATGAACCTCTCTATTGTGATGTCACATATCAATGCCAGACCAGTGTATCTACATTAATATTAAATATCAATGCCAGTTTCACCTCTCTATTGTGATGTCACATATCAATAACAGACCAGCTTCTCTACATTGATGTTAAATATCAATGCCAGTTTCACCTCTCTATTGTGATGTCACATATCAATGTGAAATGAACCTCTCTATTGTGATGTCACATATCAATGCCAGACCAGTGTATCTACATTGATGTTAAATATCAATTCCAGATTCACCTCTCTATTGTGATGTCACATATCAATGCCAGACCAGCCTCTCTACATTGATGTTAAATATCAATGCCAGTTTCACCTCTCTATTGTGATGTCACATATCGATGCCAGATTCACCTCTCTATTGTGATGTCACATATAAATGTGAAACAAACCTCTCTACATTGATGTTAAATATCAATGCCAGTTTCACCTCTCTATTGTGATGTCACATATCGATGCCAGATTCACCGCTCTATTGTGATGTCACATATCAATGCCAGAGCATCCTCTCTACATTGATGTTAAATATCAATGCCAGAGTCACCTCTCTATTGTGATGTCACATATCAATATCAAACGAAACTCTCTATTGTGATGTCACATATCAATGTCAGACGAACCTCTCTACATTGATGTTAAATATCAATGCCAGAGTCACCTCTCTATTGTGATGTCACATATCAATGCCAGAGCATCCTCTCTACATTGATGTTAAATATCAATGAAAGAGTCACCTCTCTATTGTGATGTCACATATCAATATCAAACGAAACTCTCTATTGTGATGTCACATATCAATGTCAGACGAACCTCTCTACATTGATGTTAAATATCAATGCCAGAGTCACCTCTCTATTGTGATGTCACATATCAATGCCAAATTCACCTCTCTATTGTGATGTCACATATCAATGCCAAACCAGCCTCACTACATTGATGTTAAATATCAATGTCAGACGAACCTCTCTACTGTGATGTTAAATATCAATGCCAGATTCACCTCTCTATTGTGATGTCACATATCAATGCCAAATTCACCTCTCTATTGTGATGTCACATATCAATGCCAAACCAGCCTCACTACATTGATGTTAAATATCAATGTCAGACGAACCTCTCTACTGTGATGTTAAATATCAATGCCAGATTCACCTCTCTATTGTGATGTCACATATCAATGTCAGACCAGTCTCTCTACATTGATGTTAAATATCAATGCCAGATTCACCTCTCTATTGTGATGTCACATATCAATGTCAGACCAGCCTCTCTACATTGATGCTAAATATCAATGCCAGATTCACCTCTCTATTGTGATGTCACATATCAATGCCAGATTCACCTCTCTATTGTGATGTCACATATCAATGCCAGATTCACCTTTCTATTGTGATGTCACATATCAATGCCAGATTCACCTCTCTATTGTGATGTCACATATCAATGCCAGATTCACCTTTCTATTGTGATGTCACATATCAATGCCAAATTCACCTCTCTATTGTGATGTCACATATCAATGTCAGACCAGCCTCTCTACATTGATGCTAAATATCAATGCCAGATTCACCTCTCTATTGTGATGTCACATATCAATGCCAGATTCACCTCTCTATTGTGATGTCACATATCAATGCCAGATTCACCTTTCTATTGTGATGTCACATATCAATGCCAGATTCACCTCTCTATTGTGATGTCACATATCAATGTCAGACGAACCTCTCTACTGTGATGTTAAATATCAATGCCATATTCACCTCTATATTGTGATGTCATATATCGATGCCAGATTCACCTCTATATTGTGATGTCATATATCAATGCCAGACCAGCCTCTCTACTGTGATGTTAAATTTCAATGCTAGATTCACCTCTGTATTGTGATAACACATATCAATGCCAGACCAGCCTATCTACATTGATGTTAAATATCAATACCAGATTCACCTCTCTATTGTGATGTCACATATCAATGTCAACCGAACGTCTCTATTGTGATGTCACATATCAATGCCAGTTTAACCTCTATATTCTGATGTCACATATCAATGCCAGACTAGCCTCTCATCATTGACGTTAAATATCAATGCCAGATTCACCTCTCTATTGTGATGTCACATATCAATGTCAAACGAACCTCTATATTGTGATGTCACATATCAATGCCAGACCAGCCTCTCTACATTGATGTTGAATATCGATGACAGATTCACCTCTCTATTGTGATGTCACATATCAATGTCAAACGAACCTCTCTATTGTGATGTCACATATCAATGCCAGACAAGCCTCTCTACATTGATGTTGAATATCGATGACAGATTCACCTCTCTATTGTGATGTCACATATCAATGCCAAATTCACTTCTCTATATTGATGTTAAATATCAATGTCAGATTCACCTCTCTATTGTGATGTCACATATCAATGTCAAACGAACATTTCTACTGTGATGTCACATAGCAATGCCAGATTCACCTCTCTATTGTGATGTCACATATCAATGTCCGACGAAGCTATCTACTGTGATGTCAAATATCAATGCCCGATTCACCTCTCTATTGTGATGGCAAATATCAATGCCAGATTCTCCTCTCTATTGTGATGTCACATATCAAAGCCAGATTAACCTCTCTATTGTAATGTCACATGTCAATGTCAAACGAACCTCTCTACTGTGATGTCACATATCAATGCCAGATTCACCTCTTTATTGTGATGTCACATATCAATGCCAGATTCATCTCTCTGTTGTGATGTCACAAATCAATGTCAAACGAACCTCTCTACTGTGATTTTAAATATCAATGTCAAACGAACCTCTCTACCGTGATGTCACATATCAATGCCAGATTCACCTCTCTATTGTGATGTCACATATCAATACCAGACTCGCGTCTCTACATTGATGTTAAATATCAATGACAGATTCGCCTCTCTGTTTCGATGTCACATATCAATACCACACTCGCGTTTCTGATTTGATGTCACATATCAATTCCAGATTCACCTCTCTATTGTGATAACACATATCAATGCCAGACCAGCCTCTCTACATTGATGTTGAATATCGATGCCAGATTCACCTCTCTATTGTGATGTCACATATCAATGCCAGACGAACCTCTCTACTGTGATGTCACATATTAATGCCAGAACAGCCTCTCTACTGTGATGTCACATATCAATGTCAGACTAACGTATCTATTGTGATGTCACATATCAGTGTCAAACGAACGTCTCTATTGTGATGTCACATATCAGTGTCAATCCAATGTCTCTATTGTGATGTCACATATCAATGCCAGACCAGCCTCTCTACTGTGATGTTAATTATCAATGCCCGATACACCTCTATATTGTGATGTCATATATCAATGCCAGACCAGCCTCTCTACATTGATGTTGAATATCGATGCCAGATTCACCTCTCTATTGAGATGTCACATATCAATGTCAATCAAACCTCTCTATTGTGATGTCACATATCAATGCCAGACGAACCTCTCATCATTGATGTTTAATATCAATGCCAGATTCACCTCTCTATTGTGATGTCACATATCAATGTCAGACGAACATCTCTACTGTGATGTTAAATATCAATGCCATATTCACCTCTATATTGTGATGTCATATATCAATGCCAGACCAGCCTATCAACATTGATGTCAAATATCGATGCCAGATTCACCTCTCTTTTGTGATGTCACATATCAATGTCAGACGAACCTCTCTACTGTGATGTTAAATATCAATGCCAGATTCACCTCTCTATTGTGAATTCATATATCAATGCCAGACCAGCCTCTCTACATTGATGTTAAATATCAATACCAGATTCACCTCTCTATTGTGATGTCACATATCAATGTCAACCGAACCTCTCTATTGTGATGTCACATATCAATGCCAGATTAACCTCTATATTCTGATGTCATATATCAATGCCAGACCAGCCTCTCTACATTGATGTTGAATATCGATGAAAGATTCACCTCTCTATTGTGATCTCACATATCAATGTCAGACGAACCTCTCTACTGTGATGTTAAATATCAATGCTAGATTCACCTCTATATTGTGATGTCATTCATTCATTTCATTTCATTTATTTGTTCATTTCAGGCACAACAAAATACATATGTTGAACATAAAGTGCACAAAACAAAAAAAACCAAACAAAAATTACCTGAAAAGGAGTGGGACGAAGAAAACTTATTAAATCCCACCCCTATACTCACTCATCAACAAAAACAATAAGCTTCCCGCAGCTACGCCCATTGTTGCAAAGCATCATACATATACATACATACATATATATCTACACACACGGACATATATGTACATACATACACGCACACTTTTTTTTTTTTTTTTTTTGAATCCATACCAGCAATGGTAAGAGAACAGACATTACAGAGCACACTAACACCATCATTGAGTATACTGTGACCAGACCAACTGTTTGTAGAGGAATTTAAATCTATGAATATTTTTGCATTGTTTCAGTTGTAAACTCAGACTGTTCCAGATTTTCACACCACATACAGACACACAAAAACCTTTACGGGTTGTTCGAATTCTGGGTAATTTGAATTTTCCGAAGCCTCTCACATTATAACCTCTTTCTCGAATTTCAAATATAGTTTGTAAATTTGCAGGTAGAAGTTTATTAAAAGCTTTGTATAAGATTATGGATGTATTGTAATTAACCAGATCCTGGAATTTAAATAACTTAGCCTGAAGAAAGAGTTTGTGAGTATGATCTAGATAACCAGCCTTGTGAATAATACGCAGTGCTCGTTTCTGTACTGTAACTAATGGATTAGTTGTATTTTTATATGTGTTTCCCCACACTTCCACACAATATTTGAAATATGGAAGAACCAGGGTACAGTACAGAGTACGAAGTGCATCTTTATCAAGGTATGGTTTCACTTTGTTCAAAACTGCGAGGCTTCTGGAAATTTTGGTTTTTATGTGTCTGACGTGGGGTTTCCATGAAATTTTGTTATCAATTACGACTCCCAAAAATTTGTTTTCACTCACATTATCAATTGGTACACCTTCAATGATGATTGGCAATTCTATATTATATTTTAAATTACCAAAAAACATTGCTTTAGTTTTACTTATATTTAATGATAATTTATTTATATCCATCCATTTTTTTATTAATTTTAGCTCCCTGTTTACGGTCATTACAAGATCAGTGTAATCATCGCTGCTGAAAAATATGTTAGTGTCATCTGCGAACAGTATGAGTTTAAGTACTTGAGAAACCTCAAAAATATCATTTATGTACACATTGAAAAGTTTTGGTCCCAACACTGACCCTTGGGGAACACCACATGTAATACCAAGTTTCTCTGAATGGTAATGCCCTATGCTAACATATTGTTCCCGACCCGTTAGGTAACTTTTTAACCAGTTACCAGCTTTCCCTCGAATACCATACTTTTCCAATTTATCCAATAAAATTGAGTGATTGATTGTGTCAAAGGCCTTTTTGAGATCAACAAAAATACCAACTGCATATTTGTTTTTATCCAGTGCATTAGTAATTTCTTCTACTGCCTCAATTATCGCCATTGAAGTGGTTCTTTGCGTTCTGAAGCCATACTGACCAACATTTATTATTTGATGTTTTTCAAGGAATTTTTCTAATCTTGAATTGAAAAGTTTTTCTAAAATTTTTGAGAATTGAGGCAGTAGAGAAATAGGCCTATAATTGTTAAACTGTGTTTGTCATTACTTTTGTATAGTGGTATTACTTTCGCAATTTTCATTTTTTTTGGAAAACAACCGGACTGAAATGATAAATTACAGACATATGTTAAGGGACTAGCAATATTCAGAATAACCTGTTTAACTACAGACATATTTATGTCATGATAATCCATTGAAGACTTACTTTTACATTTTAATGTGATATTTATTACTTCTTGCTCATTTGTAGCAGAGAGAAACAGTGAAAAGGGATTTGATTTTATATTACTGATATTTTCATTTTTTTGACACGGGATGTCCACAGCTAGTTCAGGGCCAACATTTATAAAAAATTTGTTGAACCCATCAACAGTGTTACTCATGTTGTGATTTTCACCATTTGCATCAATGAAATATTCAGGATATGATGTTCCAGAGGATCCTTGTTTGATTAAGTTATTTAACACATCCCAAGTTCCTTTATTATTGTTTTTATTTTCATATAATCTTCTTCTATAATAAAGTTGTTTACTCGTTCTTATAATATCAGTCAATTTATTTCTATATGCTTTATATCTTTGTTCCACTTCTTTTGTTTTTACTTTGATGAACTGTTTATACAGATTGTTTTTCTTTTTGCAAGCATTGATAATTCCTTTTGTGAGCCAAGGACTTTTTATCTTTTTTTTCTTTATCTTGTGTTCGTTTACAGGACAATGTTTATTGTACAACATAGTAAAAATATCTAGGAAATTGTCATAAGCCTTGTCCACATCTGACTCTTCATACACCGAACTCCAATCTTGTTGTGCTAAATCGAAATTGAAGGCATGAATTGCGTCTTCATTTATTGTTCGCTTTGCTATTGTAATCTTAGTATCTATTTTTTTTAAATCACAGTCACACAAAGTAAAAACTGGTAAGTGGTCAGTTATGTCACAGACAAGCAGGCCACTATTAATTTGGAAATCCATGACGTTAGTAAAAATGTTGTCAATAATAGTGGCGCTATGTGATGTTATTCTGCTTGGCTATGTTATTGTTGGATATAGTGATAAGCTGTACATCGTGTCAGTGAAGTCATCAATGGCTTTTAACCTTGTTGGGTTTAGCAAATCAATATTAAAATCACCACAGATGAATAGTAATTTTTGGTTCACCGAAGCAAACATTTTTTCTATCCATTCATTAAAAGTGTCAATACTTGAACTGGGTGTCCGATATATGCAACTTATTATAACATTTCTCTTTTTTTCATTTATGATCTCAATAGTCAAACATTCCAAAATTCCATCAATAGCCATAGACATAGTTGTTACAACATTATATTTTATAGAGTTATGAACATATATAGCAACCCCGCCGCCCACCTTATTTAATCTATTCATGTATTTTAAATCATATCCATTCAAACAGAAATCTATTCCTTTATCGACATTGAACCAAGTTTCAGTGATGGCTATAACACTAAAGGGTCGAGAAATTTGTTGTAAGTAGTCCTTAATGAAATCAAAATTAGAGTACATACTTCTGCTGTTAAAGTGAATTAATGAGAGCTTCCCGTCTAGGTTGATTTTTTTTTCATATTGTTCCTGTGTGAAATAATTACAATTTTTAACAAAAGAAGAGAGAAAATTACTTTCAGAATCTATTTCTGGGTCTATTATATTATGCTCCTTGTATTCACAGTCTAAATCAATTACTTTCTGTTGGAGAATTGATTTCAACGTGTCCATGTCATTTCCTGGTGTAATTAGAGATGTTGGTGTATTTATCATTTGATTGTCATTAGAGTTATATATTACATCAATACATTAGTGTCAGTTGTACTTGTCCAGATCCTCCATGTTCCTCACTATCAGTACTTTTGCCTCTTCTGGTGTCCCGTTTAGCTTAATGAAAATCTTGCAGTTTGTTACCCATGTATGTTGTATTTTACCGTTCTTCTTCAGTTGCCTTGCTTTCCTCGCGATGTCTGCGTTTTTTCGTGTCAGATGCTCATTAATGAAAACGTCCGTGCATTTCAGTTTGCGTCCTTGTTTCAGCAGTGCGACCTTGTTCTTCCGATTAACGAATCTCATAATGACGGCCGGCGGTCTGTCGCTCCTCCTGGGCAGTGGGTGACATGCTTCTACATGCTCCAGGTCCATCTCTATCCCCTTGCTTTGAAGGAAGGACGCCACCTGTTGCTCCACCGAGCGGGTCTCCTCGTCGCTGGGCTCCCCGGCGTTCCCGGCCACCGCGCGCGCGTACGAGCGCGGCTTGATTTTAATACCGTCATATATCAATGCCAGACCAGCCTCTCTACATTGATGTTAAATATCAATGCCAGATTCACCTCTCTATTGTGATGTCACATATTAATGCCAGACCAGCCTCTCTACTGTGATGTTAAATATCAATGCCAGACCAGCCTATCTACATTGATGTCAAATGTCAATGCCAGATTCACCTCTCTATTGATATGTCACATATCAATGTCAAACAAACCTGTCATCATTGACGTTAAATATCAATGCCAGATTCACCTCTCTATTGTGATGTCACATATCAATGTCAGACTAACGTATCTATTGTGATGTCACATATCAGTGTCAAACGAACGTCTCTATTGTGATGTCACATATCAATGCCAGACCAGCCTCTCTACTGTGATGTCATATATCAATGCCAGACAAGCCTCTCTACATTGATGTTGAATATCGATGCCAGATTCACCTCTCTATTGAGATGTCACATATCAATGCCAGATTCACCTCTCTATTGTGATGTCACATATCAATGCCAGACAAGCCTCTCTACATTGATGTTGAATATCGATGACAGATTCACCTCTCTATTGTGATGTCACATATCAATGTCAGACGAACCTCTCTACATTGATGTTAAATATCAATGCCATATTCACCTCTATATTGTGATGTCATATATCGATGCCAGATTCACCTCTATATTGTGATGTCACATATCAATGTAAGACGAACCTCTCTACTGTGATGTTAAATATCAATGCCAGATTCACCTCTGTATTGTGATAACACATATCAATGCCAGACCAGCCTATCTACAGGGTGGGCCATTTATATGGATACACCGTAATAACATGGGAATGGTTGGTGATATTAAAGTCCTGTTTGTGGCACATTAGTATATGTGAGGGGGCAAACTCCTCAAGATGGGTGGTGACCATGGTGGCCATTTAGAAGTCGGCCATCTTGGATACAACTTTTGTTTTTTCAATATGAAGAGGGCCATGTGACACATCAAACTTATTGGTAATGTCACAAGAAAAACAATGGTGTGCTTGGTTTCAACTTAACTTTATTCTTTCATGAGTTATTTACAAGTTTCTGACTACTTATAAAATGTGTTCAATGTGCTGCCCATTGTGTTGGATTGTCAATGCAACCCTCTTCTCCCACTCTTCACACACTGATAGCAACACCGCAGGAGAAATGCCAGCACAGGCATCCAGTATCCGTAGTTTCAGGTGCTGCACATCTCATATCTTCACACCATAGACAATTGCCTTCAGATGACCCCAAAGATAAAAGTCTAAGGGGGTCAGATCGGGAGACCTTGGGGGCCATTCAACTGGCCCACGACGACCAATCCACTTTCCAGGAAACTGTTCATCTAGGAATGCTCGGACCTGGCACCCATAATGTGGTGGTGCACCATCTTGCTGGAAAAACTCAGGGAACGTGCCAGCTTCAGTGCATAAAGAGGGAACCACATCATCATGTAGCAATTTCAAATATCCAGTGGCCTTGAGGTTTCCATTGATGAAGAATGGACCCACTATCGTTGTACCCCATATACCACACCAAACCATCACTTTGTTGTTCCCACAGTCTTGGAGGGATCCATCCAATGTGGGTTAGTGTCAGACCAATAGCGGTGGTTTTGTTTGTTAACTTCACCATTCACATAAAAGTTTGCCTCATCACTGAACAAAATCTTCTGCGTGAACTGAGGGTCCTGTTCCAATTTTTGTTTAGCCCATTCTGCAAATTCTGTGCGCCGATCTGGGTCATCCTCGTTGAGCTGCTGCAGTAGCTGGAGTTTGTAAGGGTGCCATTTGTGAGTAGCTAATATCCGCCGAAGGGATGTTCGACTAATGCCACTCTCCAGTGACATGCGGCGAGTGCTACGCTGTGGGCTCTTGCTGAATGAAGCTAGGGCAGCCACTGATGTTTCTTCATTGGTTTTCTTGTGTCCACATTTTGGCAAATCCAACACTGAACCAGTTTCACAAAACTTAGCAAGCAGTTTGCTGACTGTAGCATGGGAGATGGGTGGTCTCGTAGGGTGTCTTGCATTGAAATCTGCTGCAATGACCCGGTTACTGTGTTCACCAGATATCAACACAATTTCGATCCGCTCCTCACGTGTTAACCTCTTCGACATGTCAATGGCTGTGAACAAAGAGAAACTTGTAAATAACTCATGAAAGAATAAAGTTACGTTGAAACCAAGCACACCATTGTTTTTCTTGTGACATTACCAATAAGTTTGATGTGTCACATGGCCCTCTTCCTATTGAAAAAACAAAAGTTGTATCCAAGATGGCCGACTTCTAAATGGCCACCATGGTCACCACCCATCTTGAGGATTTTGCCCCCTCACACATACTAATGTGCCACAAACAGGACTTTAATATCACAAACCATTCCAATTTTATTACAGTGTATCCATATAAATGGCCCACCCTGTACATTGATGTTAAATATCAATGCCAGATTCACCTTTCTATTGTGATGTCACATATCAATGTCAACCGAACCTCTCTATGGTGATGTCACATATCAATGCCAGATTAACCTCTCTATGGTGATGTCTCATATCAATGCCAGTTTAACCTCTATATTCTGATGTCATATATCAATGCCAGACCAGCCTCTCTACATTGATGTTGAATATCGATGCCAGATTCACCTCTCTATTGTGATCTCACATATCAATGTCAGACGAACCTCTCTACTGTGATGTTAAATATCAATGCTAGATTCACCTCTATATTGTGATGTCACATATCAATGCCAGACCAGCCTCTCTACATTGATGTTAAATATCAATGCCAGATTCACCTCTCTATTGTGATGTCACATATCAATGTCAAACGAACCTCTCTATTGTGATGTCACATATCAATGCCAGATTAACCTCTCTATGGTGATGTCACATATCAATGCCAGATTCACTTCTCTACATTGATGTTAAATATCAATGCCAGATTTACCTCTATTTTGTGATGTCACATATCAATGTCAAACGAACGTCTCTATTGTGATGTCACATATCAATGCCAGACCAGCCTCTCATCATTGATGTTAAATATCAATGCCAGATTCACCTCTGTATTGTTATGTCACATATCAATGTCAAACGAACGTCTCTATTGTCATGTCACATATCAATGCCAGATTAACCTCTCTATTGTGATTTCACATATCAGTGCCTGACCAGCCTCTCTACTGTGATGTTAAATATCAATGCCAGATTCACCTCTCTATTGTGATGTTAAATATCAATGCCAGTCTCACCTCTCTATTGTGATGTCACATATCAATGCCAGACCAAGTCAAAGTCAAAGTCAAAGTCAACTTTATTTGTCAATTCTGCCATATGTACAGGACATACAGAGAATAGAAATTTCGTTACTCTCAAACCCTAGATGAAGTAGCAATGAACATTTAAATATTTAAATATAAGAGAGTGATTAAAAATGCAAGTAAAATAATTAAAATAATTAAAAAAAGTAAAATTTGAATAAATACAGTACAATTTTACATATACCAAAAAAGCTATACAATATGCCATGTACAATATTCAGGTAACGGTAAATGACATTGAGTGTAGACCAGGCAAGGTAGTGCAAATAGGCAAATAGTGCAAATGGAGATTTGGTAATGTACGGTAGGAGATAGTGTAACAACAAAGTCTTATGAGGTAATGGCAGTCCAATGCTCCACAAGGTGACTAATAACTGGTGCAGGCCAGTGAGTGAGTCAGAGAGTGTGTGTGTGTGTGTGTGTGTGACAGAGTTCAGTGAGACCGTGGAGGAGAGAGGGGAGAGGGGGCAGAATCGGGAGGGAGTTAAGCTTCCTGACAGCCTGATGGATGAAGCTGTCCTTCAGTCTGCTGGTCCTGGCCTGGAGACTCCGCAGTCTCCTCCCTGACGGCAGCAGCTTGAAGAAGCTTTGCATTGGGTGCGTGGGATCAGCCGCTATGCAGAGGGCTTTTTTAGTGAGACGGGTGCTGTAAATTTCCTGGAGGGAGGGGAGAGAGACACCAATGATCCTCTCTGCAGCTCTCACTATGCGTTGGAGGGTTCTATGACAGGACGCATTGCAGGCTCCAAACCACACAGTGATGCAGCTCGACAGGATTCTCTCGATGGTGCCTCTGTAGAAAGTGTACATGATGGGGGCTGGTCCTCCTGCTCTTCTTAGTTTGCGGAGAAAGAAGAGACGCTGCTGTGATTTCTTGGCCAGTGCTGTGGTGTTGTACGTCCAGGAGAGATCCTCTGTGATGTGCACACCCAAGAACTTAGTGCTGCTCACTCTCTCCACAGACGCTCCGTCAATGGTCAGAGGAGCATGTTGGGTGTGCATTCTCCTGAAGTCCACAACAATCTCCTTCGTCTTCTCCACATTCAGAGAGAGATTGTTGTCAACACACCACGTGGCCAGGCGTCTCACCTCACTTCTGTAGTCGGTCTCATCCCTGTTGCTAATGAGACCCACCACCGTTGTGTCGTCCGCAAACTTGATGAAGAGGTTGGAGCTGTATGATGGAGTGCAGTCATGGGTCAGCAGCGTGAAGAGGAGGGGGCTCAGCACACATCCCTGCGGGGCCCCCGTGTTTAAAATGATGGTGCTGGATGTATTTCTGCCGACCCGTACTGCTTGAGGTCTTCCGGTGAGGAAATCCAACAGCCAGTTGCACAGAGAGGTGTTAAGCCCCAACTGGACCAGTTTTTGAGTGAGCTGTTGGGGGATTATAGTGTTGAATGCTGAACTGAAATCTATGAACAGCATTCGAACATATGAGTCTTTTTTGTCCAGGTGTGTGAGTGCTGAGTGGAGTGCAGTGGAGATAGCATCATCGGTTGAGCGGTTGGGCCGATACGCAAACTGGAAGGGATCCAGGGAGGGGGGCAGCACAGTCTTGATGTGTTGCATGACTAGTCGTTCGAAGCACTTCATCAGGATGGGAGTAAGTGCAACGGGACGGTAGTCATTAAAGCAGGAGGGAGATGACTTTTTTGGAACCGTGGTGGCTTTAAAACATGTGGGGACGACAGCCTGGATAAGTGATATATTGAAGATGTCTGTGAAGACATCAGTGAGTTCCACTGCACAGTCTCTCAGTACACGACCAGGAATGTTTTCAGGACCCGGAGCTTTTCGTGCATTGATCCTGCTGAGGGATCTCCTCACGCTGTCCGGGGACAGAGTCATCACCTGGTCGCCTCTCTACTGTGATTTTAAATATCAATGCCAGACCAGCCTATCTATATTGATGTCAAATATCGATGCCAGATTCACCTGTTGTGAAAATTTTAATTATCAAAGCCTGCAGACGGGATGAGTTGTAACAACACCTTTATTTCAGCTATCTCATGCATGAGGAGGGACGTCAGTCAGGGGGCACTGAAAGTCGTCTCTAACAATGAACAGTTCAGGTCCTTTTTATACACAGTAACAGAACAAAAGGCTTTTACAGTTGCAGTTCACACCTTGGCTCTAAACAGACAGACTCTCCATCACCTGTGTGAATCTCCCCCACTTTGGGGTCAAGCCTTCCTGTGTGAGCTTCCGCATCCTGGGAGACATTCACCAGTTTCTCACCGTCTGTTTCCCAGCGTGAATGAGGTGTGAACCAGACATACTAAACTAAGTAACATGAAAGCATTTCAATACATTAAAGGACAATACACTAAAGAGAAATCCCACAACAGTTCCCACCCTCTTGATTGCATCTCAATCATTAGTACCAAGGATTTCTCTTCCTAACATTCTGTTAATTACATCAGCAATATTGCATCATTCTTACAGTGTCAGCAAAATAATTTCACTCATCACAATCATCCTCGCATTTGCTATCATCAGTGTAATCTTCAGCCTGCAATAGGGGAAGCTGCAATTTGGGAGACTCGCTTTCTTTTGTCAGTGCCACTGTGATTAATCTACTCAATAGGGTTCGGAGGCATGGGATCAGACAACAATGTGAGAATGGCAATAAAAGTGGCTATGGACATTAGCAACGACATCACTATGGCCTTATACTTCCAAAACTGTCTGTTTAACCACCTGTCTAAGGGGTTATTGATGCCGGAGTCCTCTGTCGTTTTGGATGACAGTTTTCACAAACCTTCCAAGGCTCTGGTTACAGTGTCATCTGAGGCTGTGTTGGTTTGGAATGAAAGTGCAGCACAGAGGACCCACCGTGGCTCGTGGGTTGCTCCTTCTGTTGCACGAACCTCCTTGGATGTTGGCATGGTGTTCAGCTGCTGATCTCTCTAGAGGCTCCACCAGAGGGCGATCATCAGCCCACTAAAAGGCATCAGAGCTACCCCAGTGATGAGCTGCTTCCTGGCTTGTTTCATTGTTGCAGGTAGAAGGTAGACTGCCTACTGCCTCAATGAGGTGCGGGGATTATTCTGCCCCGTTTGTCTTTTCTAGTCGCTCCTTTGTTCTGGGTGGTTCTCCTCCAAACAGCTTACAGTGGCTGGCGTGGATCCAAGTAACTCGTTCTCCAACCTTCACCGCTGTTTGTGTGATCAGTAGGACTTGGAATGGGCCCAGCCACCGCTTCGCCTTCCAGTGTCTCCTCCTGAAATCCTTCACTAGCACCCAGTTCCCTGGTTTGAACGGGTGCAGGGGTCCTTCTGCTGGCCTGCGCAGGGCTGCTTTTACTGCTCGGTGTACCTGCGAGAGAGTCCTGGAGAGATTTTGACAGTACACAATCATTTCGCTGTTGCACAACTTCTGTGGACATGCCAGTCCATTTGGGGGGTTCTGCCCCCACTCTGGCGGCTCGTCCATACAACACCTCATAAGGGCTGAGGTGTACTGGAGGTCTGGTTCGCGTGCGCACATACATCAGCACAAGGGGAAGTGCTTTTGGCCATGTGAGGCCAGTTTATTCACAGCACTTTACCAGCTTGGATTTTAAGGAGCCGTTCATTCTCTCCACAGCACCTCCAGATTGTGGGTGATATGCACAGTGTGTTTGCAATTTGAAACCTAGTTGCTTGCTGATCTCCTTCAATGCCTGGTTCACAAAGTGAGTACCATTATCACTTGTGATTTTCCCCGGGATACCCCACCTGGGAATGATTTCTGAGAGGAGGGCTTTTAGTTAGTTAGTTAGTTGTGGACAGTGGTGCCAAGACAAGTTGGAAGGGTAGGCCTCCTTCGGCTGCTGCTTTGGCTGCTGCATCGGCGGCTGCATTTCCTTGGGAGACAGAATCAGTTTTACCTGTGTGTGCTGCACACTTCACTACAGCAATGCGAGCAGGCAGGAGGATGGCATCCAGAAGCGCTGCTAACTGGTTAGCATTGAGGATGGGCTTCCCATCAGATTTCAGGAACTTTCTGTGCCTCCACAAGGCGCCAAAATCATGCACCACACCGAACGCGTAGCGAGAGTCAGTGTAGATGGTGGTCGACTGACTCTCCGCAAGTTTACAGGCTTCTGTGAGCGCCACAAGTTCTGCAGTCTGTGCTGAGAAGTGTCTGGGCAATGAGCCTGAAACGAGAGTGGCATGATCAGAACACACAGCAAAACCCACCCGGTTAGTTCCACATGAATCACGTGAGGAAGAGCCATCTACATATAACACTATGTCAGAGTTCTCGATGGGAACATCTAACAAGTCAATCCGAGGTGTACAAGTTTCACCCAATACAGCAGTGCAGCTGTGTGGTTCACCATCCTCTCGCGTGGGGAGAAGAGTGGCTGGGTTAAGTGTTGTGCATCGTTTCACTGTGATGTTGGGCATGTCAAGCAGTATGGAAGAGTACCTGAGCCAGCGAGCTGCAGAAAGGTGTGAAGTTTTCTGCTCCAGCAAAATGAGAGAAACTGCATGGGGTACCTGCACTGTCAGAGGAGAGTACCCCACAATGTCACGTGAGGCGAGCACGGCCTTCTCACACGCAGCTACTGCTCGTAGGCATCCAGGCAGTCCTGCAGCTACTGGGTCAAGCTTGGAAGAGTAATAACCCACCGGGCGAAGTGAATCACCATGCTGCTGTAAAAGAACAGAAGACATGAAACCATTCTTTTCATCCACCATTTGTGTGTATGGTTTGGATGGGTCTGGAAGCGCTAAAACGGGCGCTGTTTGCAGCAGCTGTTTCAAGGAAGTGAAGGCAGCTTCAGCCTCTGGTGTCCAAGAAATGCAATCATTGGCTGACAGACTTGCACCATGAATGAGCGCAGTAAGTGGAGCCTCCACAGAGGAGTAGTGTGGAATGAAATTGCGGCAGTATGATGTGGTTCCTAGGAATGACATCATCTGTTTTTTGGTGTGGGGTTTTGGAATGGTCATCACAGCTTCCACCCTCTTGGAGGAAATCTGGTGAGAGTTGTAAGAAATCACATGCCCTTAGAATGTGACTTGCTCTTTACAAAACTGCAGTTTTGACTTACTAGCTTTGTGGCCCTTGTGATGCAAATGTGTCAGTAAAGTGAGAGAATCTGCCAGACACTGCTCTTGTGTGGGTGCACACAGTAGCAGATCATCGACATATTGAAGTAACACTGTGCCTTGGGAGAGGATCAAGTCTGACAGGGAGTTTCTTAAGGCGGCAGTGTAAATCGTGGGGGACTCACAGTAGCCTTGACACAACCGAGTGAATGTGTAAGCCTTTCCCTGGAACTCAAAAGCAAACCAGAACTGGCTATCTGGGTGAACTGGAACAGAGAAGAATGCATTAGTCAGGTCAGCAACAGTAAACCACATAGCATCAGATGGTATTTGGGACAAAATAGTGTGGGGGTTGGGAACCACGGGGGCTCTGGGGATCACAGCCTTGTTCACAGCTTGTAAGTCCTGCACAAACCGCCACTCAACAGGCTCATTTGGTCCTCTGATTTTCTTCACAGGGAATAGTGGAGTGCGAACCGGAGAGGTGGGGCATGGGATAATTACTCCAGCCTTTAACAGGGATTCAAACACAGGAGTAATTCCCTCTATGGCTTCCTGTTTCAGAGGATATTGTCTTTGGCATGGTCTAAAAGAGGACTTTGGAGTGATTACCACAGGCTCACAATCTTTAATTAGGCCTACATCATACTTAGATGAGGCCCACAGGCTGTCAGGCACCTCTGTCAGCAGGGGGTGTGGGGAGTTTAGAGGAGGTGTCGTTTGAAGCAGACAATGTGAGACAGCTATGTTCACTAGCTCAACTGAGCGGACACAATGGACTGTATGTGTCACGTTTTTTCTGTAGGCTTTCATTTCTCGAGAAAACAACACTGTGGGATCCTCTGTAGGTTCCCAATCGCAAGCGCGGTAGCACCGGTGCATAAATTCTCCCATGTCTTCCCACTGGCAGCTGTGAGCTTTTGCCAGGGGAACATGTGGGACGGATGCATCCATAGTAAACATGTTTCTTTTTTTTTTTTTTTTTTTTAAACATGTTTCTTTGCTCATCAGTGAGAGAAATCGCAAGCGCAGCAAATGTGGAGATCAAAAACATACATGTCACAGTTAGTAAATCATTTTCGGTTCTGCACCATTCTTCCTCATAACTGTCATCAGGGCCATGCAGAGAAAAGTGAGATGTGCAACTCAACTCTCCAGGAGCCATAAAACAGACACCTGGAGGCATGCAGTTGCGAGTCGCTTGTATAAATTCTGTAACAAGCGGCCCCTCCTCCAGCTTCCACCCGTAAGCGAGAGCTGGAGTCACGGGCTTATATTTCACCATCATATAATCATAGTCAGATTGCGTGATTGTGATGCCATTATAGCAGGAGATTAAACTTATTTTCAGTTTGCACATCAAATCTCTGGCAAGCAAATTGACAGGGCACAGGTCTGACCACAGAAACTGGTGTGTGAATTTTCTACCCTGCCCGTCTACACAACACAGGGGTATGGTGAAATTTTCTCTCTGTAGGGTTCCTGATGCGGACACAGAATGAGTGAACTTCTCACCCAGCACGGGCTGGGGTGAGAGAGAATCTGAGCGTAGTACAGAGTGGGTGGCCCCGGAATCTACAAGAAATTCTACTTCCTGGTTACAAACTAACATTTTATACAAGGGCAGTGATTTATAAGGCGCGCTATTTAAATGTACATATGTACCAGCTGGTGACAAAGAGACCTGCTCTTCATGCTCAAAGTGTGATGTATTAAAGTGTGTGTGTGTGTGTGTGTGTGTGTGTGTGTGTGTGTGTGTGTGTGTGTGTGTGTGTGTGTGCGTGCGTCTATGTGGTATGGACGGACATTTGACCTGACGCTGTACCTGGGCTACAGGGACATTTCGACTTTTTGCTGTGTATTCATGTGTCCCCCTAAAACATGAATTGTAAATGCATTTTTAAGTGTCTAAATAATAATTTTTTCTACTTCTGATGACGTCATTATTTATCTTTTGACCTGTATTTGCTTAAACTGTAGTGTAAATTCATTTATTAAACTATAATTAAAAGATTTTCTGATTTTCTTAAAAGTCCACCTATACCACTCACCTGATTTTTGTGTATTCCAGTTTATTGCACAGCGACGTTTCGAGTTAGAGTGGTTGTGTGTAAGTACTACAATTTAATACACATTTTCAATACACACGGCCGGAAGTCATTGTGATTGGTAGGCTATATATATAGGCGGTACCTACCGGAAACGATTTCGCGCGCGTGCCTTTTAACAAGTACATGTCGACGGCAATACGAAGACTGATTAAAAGCACAAAGGTAAGCCTTTTTTAATGTAAAATGCACCATGACTTTAATACTATATGAAATTATAGGTGCACAGGCTTATATTAAACTGCTTTAATATATGCTTTATGGACTGTTAGCTAGTTTTTGAAGAAGTAAAACTGCCTCAGCGTTTGTCATTGAGTAAATAAAATAGGGCTGATGACTAACCGCGTCAACGCGATAAAGCGGGCTAACCCATGTTAGGATTTACTCGGTGTTAAAGCATTAATGTGGCTTAAACGTGTTAATGCCGACATCGCGACTAACGTGATTAACAATTAAACCAGCGCAGTCTGAGTCAAAATCCCTGATGTCGCTGTCATCTAATTTCGGGCAGTTTGTCCAATGTCTGTCCATTCTGCTAACAGCCCTAAAATAAAAGCAAGGGGTATAAGTGTATTTAATCGTGTATTTATTTATATGCCTGAAGAAAAAACTTCTTACAGTTTTGATGCCTAAGCTTTCTCAGTACTTGTATCACTCTCTGCAGTCGCCATTGCAGAAATGTCACATGTCGCCATTTTGAGAACTAGGCCTTTAACATTTTAAAAGAAGGCATGAATTAGGACTATGAATAAGTCAGCTGTGTTTATGCTGTAAACTACACTACTGCTAGTTCTACTACTACTGATGATGATGACAATGATGACGATAATCGTAATACTTTATATGCTTTGGTAATACAGGCAATCAAAACGTACAGGAGAACATGCGAAGGAGACGCATTCCTCCACGGGAGGATGCAGTCTGTCATATTTCTGCTGGAAGGGACAAACTGGGACTTGATATCCACTACATAAATGCCTTCAAAGGTAAGTTGGTCTTTAGTTTGGATTAGATTTGGAGTTTGTCACTTTGTCTTTTGTCACTCACTTGGTATGCCTCTGCAATTCAGGTCGGGGCATTTTCACGACTGTTCCATTCCAAAAAGGAGACTTCCTTTTGGAATACAGAGGTAAACTCATAACAAAAGATGAATGTGAGCGGAGACACAGAGTTTATCATGACAGCCTGAAGGTGTTCATGTTTGAATTCAAGTTTGATGGAAAACTCTGGTGGTGCGTATTATATCAGTGTAGTTTGATTAAGATTAAATTACACTTTGCTTTTGATTTATGAAAAAAAAGCTTCCTAACAAAAACTAGTTGAGCTAATACTTTTTTGCCTAACCCCACAGTGTGAATGCATCTCAAGAAGATGGGTCATTAGGCAGACTTGTCAATGACAACCACATCAGTCCAAGTGCTAAGATGAAAATATTAAATATCAATGGAAAGCCCCATCTATGCTTATTTGCAAGCAGAGACATAAGTCCAGGCGAAGAAATAGACTATAATTATGGTGACTCGGATTGGCCCTGGAGATGCAAGGTATTTCTACAATTGTACTTTTTGGAACTGATAAATTGCATACCGTAAGCCATTTTTACATTTGTACCTACTCAAATTGGCTTAACGTGACTTAGGGCATCTAGTTTTCCATTGAAATTGAGTATCACCTACTGTGCCTGGGGTCACTATAGCAATGCAGCCGAGCATCCAGTGATATAAATGCCACAGAAAGCATGGATGTCAAGGTGACACAATGCCTGCTGATCAGTCTATACTTTAGTGTTCAATTCAGGGATCATGCTGTTAATTTTGGTAGCCATTTCAAACATTTCAGAGTTTCAAAAATGATGGCTTGGATTTTCATGAAGGAGGCGCACTCATAACTTATCGAGTGACACCATTGACCAGCCACCTGGTGGCATTTAATCTGTCTATGTCAAATTTTCTGATCACTTTGGATCACTTGGAACCTTGGTGCAGTAGTTACTGAAAAACTACATGGTACTATAACCTCCTGGAAAAACTGGGGTAGGTACTAATGGAAAACAGGCAATTGTGATTGCTGCCACATCAAAGCCCTCCAAAAGCACTAAAAAAATATCAGCAGGTATGCAGAAATAAAAAATGGCTTTCGGTTTCTAAATTTTAACAGTGATTGATGTTTATTGTGATTCTAGCTTCTTTAGTTAGATTCAGTTTAAATTTTGTCCCTCAAGGACAAATGGGCCCTAGTGATAGTTCGTTGCTGCTACAGGTGATTGTTTTACTCCTTGAGCAATGGCTTAAAAAAGATTAAAGAAATCACACGGACTATTTTTCTCTTAATCATAGGGCCTTAAATTCTCTATACATGACAGTGAATATTTTAAAGACATTAGCTTGAAACTTATCATTCTCATACAGTTTCTTTAATGTTTCAAAAACCTCTTCAAAAATGCACTGTATTTTCATTCTCTATCTGTTCCACACGAAGACTGAGACCAGCCAGATTGAGAAGACTGTGAGCTGCCTAAAGCCGCAACCAAACTGCATTCCAAACAGTGATCTGGACCTGAAACATCCAGAGCCTGAAAGGGTAAATATAATCCAGTGTACCACTTAATGAACTAATAATTTAATCTATCATCATTCTTTATGGATGCTGTGTGTGTGTGTTTGGCAGTCACCTGGGTGTGATGTGATTTACATGGACCGTGGCTTGTAGGTCCTTTTCATTGTTTCAAAGTGCAAGTCTGGGTAACATCTGAGTGTGTGTGTGTGTGTTAACCACCCAAATGTGACTTAGGAGGACCACACTGTTATTGGGGGACTCCGTCAAAGTTTGCTTCATTGTGACATCACTCTGGTTTTAGGAGGGGTCTTCTCTTATTTTTTGACAGTTTGACCTACAGCACGCAGAACTGACTGCATGTGCTTTGTTTCTATGTTGAAATGGTTTGAAACTCAGGCTTGAACATTAAGATAGATAGTACTATACAACTTCTTAACTTGTTTTAGGCACTTTTTACTGCTGTAGTGCATGGGTTCTCTCTGGCTGTGTACTCTGGCTTCTTCCCACAGTCCAAAGATGTAGCTTTTGGGATTAGGTTAACTGATGATTCAAAACTGCCCTTTGGTGTGAATGCAAATGCCCGTCCTTCCGTGTTAGACTGGTGATCTGTCCAGGTTGTACTGCCCTGTGGTAGCTGGTATAGGCCCCAAACCTGCTACCCCACAATCCTGATAAGGATAAGTGGAAGAGGATGGATGATTGCAAAGGAATCAGTTGTTAATTATTGTAGCCAGTATTTTTTCAGAAGAAAACATTTGAGTGGAAAGGCCCCCCCACACATGCAAATTAAAAACAGAAGCACAGCCCTGCCCAGTACTGTTGCAAGAAGAGCACTTGGTCTAATCTTTGTGCCATCTTTTCTTTGTTGCAGGATCTTGATGAAGAAATGCCTCAGCAAGACTCAGAAGCCGTGCATTCTTCTTCAGCGCAAGATTCTGAAGAGGTAACACTGACCTAGGACAGATTTTAATGAATGTTTCTCATGCACGATGTGTACCTTACGCTATTTGCTGATAGTGAAATGGTTTATTCATCCTCTTGAGTGATGCATTTTTAGTAACTGTCAGATTACGGTTCTTTTGTCTTCATTTTCTATCTGTTACACACGAAGACTGAGACCAGCCAGATTGAGAAGACTGTGAGCTGCCTAAAGCCGCAACCAAACTGCATTCCAAACAGTGATCTGGACCTGAAACATCCAGAGCCTGAAAGGGTAAATTTAATCCAGTGTACCACTTAATGAACTAATAATTTAATCTATCATCATTCTTTATGGATGCTGTGTGTGTGTGTGTGTTTGGCAGTCACCTGGGTGTGATGTGATTTACATGGACCGTGGCTTGTAGGTCCTTTTCATTGTTTCAAAGTGCAAGTTTGGATAACATCTGAGTGTGTGTGTGTGTGTTAACCACCCAAATGTGACTTAGGAGGACCACACTGTTATTGGGGGACTCCGTCAAAGTTTGCTTCATGGTGACATCTCTTTGGTTTTAGGAGGGGTCTTCTCTTATTTTTTGACAGTTTGACCTACAGCACGCAGAACTGACTGCATGTGCTTTGTTTCTATGTTGAAATGGTTTGAAGCTCAGGCTTGAACATTAAGATAGATAGTACTATACAACTTTTTAACTTGTTTTAGGCACTTTTTACTGCTGTAGTGCATGGGTTCTCTCTGGCTGTGTACTCTGGCTTCTTCCCACAGTCCAAAGATGTAGCTGTTGGGGTTAGGTTAACTGATGATTCAAAACTGCCCTTTGGTGTGAATGCAAATGCCCGTCCTTCCGTGTTAGACTGGTGATCTGTCCAGGTTGTACTGCCCTATGGTAGCTGGTATAGGCCCCAAACCTGCTACCCCACAATCCTGATAAGGATAAGTGGAAGAGGATGGATGATTGCAAAGGAATCAGTTGTTAATTATTGTAGCCAGTATTTTTTCAGAAGAAAACATTTGAGTGGAAAGACCCCCCCACACATGCAAATTAAAAACAGAAGCACAGGCCTGCCCAGTACTGTTTCTTTTTTTTTTTTTTTTTTTTTTTTTTTGTCTGTCCCATTTGGTTCTTTAGCCGTCAGAATTGTTGTCTGAAGACCAACAAGGATACCAAATGGATTTATTTTGCCAAATGGATCATCATGGCATTGCCGTATTGGTCCATTTGATCAACTTTTGTTGTTATTATTTATTTTATTTTCAGTAGTTACAGATGAGACAGACATGATTGGGGGATAGGAAAGGGAGAAAGAAAGAGAGGAAGGAAAAGAAAAACAGAAGGGAAGAGGGACAGTGAGAAAGGGCACTTACAAAGACAAAGAGAAAAAAAAATCTCCTGGATCACCTGTTGAGAGAAAAAGAATAGAAAACAAGAAAAACAAAACAAAGCAACATACTAAACACAACACCATCATGTTAATCTAGCTAAGTGTAAACAGCAATAAATACTAAATATTGAATGTTGTTGTGCAGCACAGACAGCGCACAATGTGCTTTGAAGTAGCAGCTAAGGAAGGTGTAGTTTATGTCTACGAACAGTGAACACCCATGCGCACACCCGTGTGGATCAGCGCGCTTGTATACAGAAGGTTTCCCCATGTAACGGTCTGCTAGAGGGTGTGGAGGGCCATAGCCCCGTCCCCCAGGGCATGAAGCAGGCATGGAGGAGATCCAGGCTCCAGACATCCAGGGACCCCAGAGTGCGAGAGCCCAAGGAGTACCACCGAAGGGGCATCCGTGCCACCCTCCTGGGACGGGCTGAGGAGATCCCCAGACGAGGGGTCACCCAGTAGCCACGGAGCAAAAGCCAGAGGGGGCTGCACTGGCGCGCCCGCCGGCTCTGCCGGCAGCCAGCTGTGCCAGAGTGAACTGAGCTGCAGGCCCCGAGGCCGGAGGTTCGAGGGCCCCCTTTGCCCCGGAAGAGGCCTGACCGAGCGACAGGCACCAGGCCCCGCCAAGTAGCCACCGGGAGTGAGCTGGTGTATACCTGAGCGCCAAGCCCCGGACACCAAGAACCACCAATGCACCGACCCCTGAGTGCATCAGTTACTGGCAGGGAGTGTGGTGAGGGGAGATAGGCCTCCACACTTTGGAGGGCCTGGGTGTTCCCAGGGAGGTGGAGTCTAAGACCTGACCTGACATATAAACACAGACAAACAGGCACACACAGACACAAACATGCATTCCCACCCTCATGCACACATATACAAACACTCAGCACTCATCCAACGTAGGAATAGACATATATGCACATGTACACACAATCGCACTCCCCAAACATACTCTATACCCCGGGTCCAGGTACCCTCGCCCCCAGAGGGGGAAACGGCACCCAGACCCAAGAGATGTGACCCTTTCCCCCCGGGGTGGAGGCAAGCAGACCGCCCCAGGCCTCGCAGAAGCAGGGAGGCCAATCTGTCAGCCAACACCTCCTCCCAGCCCCCCGCCCCGATGGCTGGCAGAGAACGGGGGTGTGTGAAGACCCCATACCTCCCTCCTCCCGCTCATGTGTAGTGTTGCTGCGTGTTGTTCTAAAGTGCATTTAAAACAGGGGAGGGCATGGTGTTGCTGCCGGAGAGCAGCAGGTGTTAGCACGGCCCCTCCCGAGAACCCTCAATGTCTACATGGATTTAAAATTGAGAGGTGGGCACCGGCGCCAGAGGTAGGGTTGAATACTCAGACCATTCACTGGACGCCGTTGGCGTGGTCACCCTCAAGGCCCTATATATATGTGTGTGTTATGACAGTGTGAATAATGTGGATGTCTAAGTTGTGGAATAAAATTGAGGCACAGGTGGCCAGAAGGGGACAGAGGGGGGGGATGTCTCCCCTGCACCCTGGTGACACACCCACACCCCAAGGCCCTACCTGTGTGGGTGGGTGTGGTGGAGCGGGAAGAGGGAGGCAGCCGGGGATGGGGAGGAAAAGAAAGGAGGGGCAAGATGCTCCTCCCTAGGGCCAGCTCCCCCGCTGACCCCAGTAGGCACCCCCGTCCTCTGGCACCCACCAAGGCAAGGGAGTCCAGGCCCATCCAGACCGGGGCCTACGGCAGCAGCACCGCCAAGCCCCACAGGACCCAGGGAAGCCCACCCTACCCCACCGCAGAGAAAACTGTACCCACCCTAACATTCAATCATCTCCCAGACTACACAAGACAACAGACACCCAGGTTAGGTTTGTTCTCCACCTCTCCTATGTCTCTCCCCCACCTGCAGAGTGGACTTCTGCAAGGATGGAACAACCTCCCCGCCAGTTAAAGAGCCCCCCAGTTAGGCCGATGCACCAGAGGAACCCTGCGCCAGGGCTGAGACCCCGTGCACCCACCCGCCCACAACCTCGGCGACACACCGACTAGGACCGAAGCCCCCAAGGCCCAGCCAGAGCCCCATCACGGAGACGAAGCACCCCCGAACCCCAAGCCCCCCCGCCTGCCCCGGATCCACTCAGGGGCAGCCAGGCCACCAGGCCAGTAACCTACGTCCGCCAGCACAGACCATCCCCCAACCCCCGCTGCACGCAGCCACGAGGAGAACACCCTCTAAGAGCGACCAGAGCCACTGACCAGGTTATGACCACAGCCCCCCGGGTTGAGCCCTCCCGGGATAACGTCTCTAGGGGTCCTCCAGGCGCCCTAAGCCCGTCCCAACCTCCACATCAACCACAATAGCTAAGACGGGACCAAACCACGACCCCCCACCCCCTCTAGGTGACGGAGCCGATCAAAGGAGCCCAGAGGGATTGATCTAATGTGGTGGCAGAGGCTGTATCAAGACTAATGTGATCTATTAGATGGTTTCTATATTGGCTAGAATTAAGATTATTTTTATTTTTCCAGTTCATGAGGATCGTTTTCTTGGCGATGCATAGGGCAGTAAAAACCATGTGGACTGTATTAGTTTCTGTAGTGACATCATCCAATTTTCCCAACAAGCACACTAAAGGGGAGGCTGGAATTTTACATTTCAGACACTTTGATAAGTCTTCACATATCTCACGCCAAAACTTCTGAACTGGTGAACAGAACCAAAGAGCGTGGATGTAATTGTCTGGTGTATTGCCTTGACAGTGTGAGCAGTTGTTGGAAGATGTAAAGCCCATCTTGAACATCCGATGACCAGTATAGTGCACTCTATGTAGTATTTTGTATTGTATTAATTGCAGACTGGGATTTTTAATCAATTTAAAGGTTTTTAAGCATACCTGAGACCAGAAGTTTTGGTCTAAGCTTACTGATAAATCTGCTTCCCACTTTGCAATAGGAAGGGATACTGATTCATCTATTTTAGAAAGTGTTCTGTATATTTTAGATAATAATTTGGGGGATTTAAGAGTAAGAAAATGTACCACACTTGGTGGTGTTTGTGATTCAGCTTGACTGGGGTAAAATTTCTTTTTTACTATGGATTTAATTTGTTGATATTCTAAAAACCTTTTCTTGTTGATCCCATATTGTGCAACTAGTCTGTCAAATGAAATAAATTCTGTTCCCTCTAATATATGTTCTAAGTATTTAATTCCTTTACAACTCCATTCTGGAAAATTAATCATATTATTGTTTTGTAATATGTCAGGGTTATTCCAGATAGGTGTACGTTTGCATGGGATTAATGAAGACTCCGTTATTTTTAGAAACTCCCACCATGCTGTCAGAGAAGAGCTGATGTTAACACTTTTGAAGCATTATTATCTTTTGATGTTTGAGCTGATAAATGGTAGGTCTGAAATCTCTAGATCATTGCATAGTGCCTGTTCAACATCTAGCCAGGGCTCATCTAAGAGGGTATGTTTTAACCATTCTGAAATGAACTGAAGCCTGTTGGCTAAAAAGTATTGTTGAAAATTAGGCAGATCTAATCCTCCTTTATCCTTAGTTCTTTGTAGCGTTTTTAAGCTGATACGCGGGGGTTTATCTTTCCAAAAGAATTTAGAACTATATGAATCCAGAGATCTGAACCAATCTTGTGATGGTTTGTTCGGGATCATTAAAAATAAGTAATTTATTTTTGGCAAGATCATCATTTTTATAGTGGCGACCCTTCCCATGAGTGATATGGGTAAAGATTTCCATCTAGTCAGATCACCTTCTACTTTCTTAAGAAGTGGGATGTGCCCAGTACTGTTGCAAGAAGAGCACTTGGTCTAATCTTTGTGCCATCTTTTCTTTGTTGCAGGATCTTGATGAAGAAATGCCTCAGCAAGGCTCAGAAGCCATGCATTCTTCTTCAGCGCAAGATTCTGAAGAGGTAACACTGACCTAGGACAGATTTTAATGAATGTTTCTCATGCACGATGTGTACCTTATGCTATTTGCTGATAATGAAATGGTTTATTCATCCTCTTGAGTGATGCATTTTTAGTAACTGTCAGATCACGGTTCTTTTGTCTTCATTTTCTATCTGTTACACACGAAGACTGAGACCAGCCAGATTGAGAAGACTGTGAGCTGCCTAAAGCCGCAACCAAACTGCATTCCAAACAGTGATCTGGACCTGAAACATCCAGAGCCTGAAAGGGTAAATATAATCCAGTGTACCACTTAATGAACTAATAATTTAATCTATCATCATTCTTTATGGATGCTGTGTGTGTGTGTTTGGCAGTCACCTGGGTGTGATGTGATTTACATGGACCGTGGCTTGTAGGTCCTTTTCATTGTTTCAAAGTGCAAGTCTGGGTAACATCTGAGTGTGTGTGTGTTAACCACCCAAATGTGACTTAGGAGGACCACACTGTTACTGGGGGACTCCGTCAAAGTTTGCTTCATGGTGACATCACTCTGGTTTTAGGAGGGGTCTTCTCTTATTTTTTGACAGTTTGACCTACAGCACGCAGAACTGACTGCATGTGCTTTGTTTCTATGTTGAAATGGTTTGAAACTCAGGCTTGAACATTAAGATAGATAGTACTATACAACCTAACTTGTTTTAGGCACTTTTTACTGCTGTAGTGCATGGGTTCTTTCTGGCTGTGTACTCTGGCTTCTTCCCACAGTCCAAAGATGTAGCTTTTGGGGTTAGGTTAACTGATGATTCAAAACTGCCCTTTGGTGTGAATGCAAATGCCCGTCCTTCCATGTTAGACTGGTGATCTGTCCAGGTTGTACTGCCCTGTGGTAGCTGGTATAGGCCCCAAACCTGCTACCCCACAATCCTGATAAGGATAAGTGGAAGAGGATGGATGATTGCAAAGGAATCAGTTGTTAATCGGAGTGAGAGGCTGTCGCAGGGTATCACATTGACAGACTCTACCACACTCACACCTATGGGCAATTTAGAATTACCAGGCCAGCAAACCCCACTAACTGCATGTCTTTGGGCGGAAGCTGTAGTTGCCAGATACAAGTCGGGTGAGAGGTATTGTGCACCCATCATATTTGGAATAGGTTCCAGCCGCAAGGATAAGAAAATAAGGAAGGATTGTTTTTTTTAATTTTGTTTTGTTTTTTTACTCTGACCCACTCCACACAGATAAGAATGCATGTGCCGTTTTTAAGAAGTTGCAGTGTTTTAACTCAATTAACTATTCTAGATAACAACAAAGTGAAAGAATCAATTCCTCTAATCCCAGTAAAATGGTTCTAGTAGAAAAAACTGAAGAGGTTGATTGCCTTCAAATTTTATACTGGGAGGAAGTGTATTAGTTGATATCTGCAACTGAACTGAAAACACCTCACCTTTCCAACTGTCCAAAACAAATAAATGTTGCAATATTTTGCTAACAGTGTCACAGTCATCGTCTGGTGTGCACAACAATATCATCTTTGGACAAGTGCATTCAGTGTGTGGGACCGGTTTCCTCCCTCAAGTGGCTTGACTATAAGTGCAAAGGTGAGACATTTAGTGAATAGGTACAGTATATAGTAAAAAGCATTAATAGAGTTCAACAAGTTAGGACTACCTGAAATGTACACTGCTCCCTTTTTAATCAGTGGGTGGTCACGTCTAATTAAAGAAATGTAGTATTACCTCTTTGTGCAGGACCTTGTAAAAATGGTATACTTGGGATTGTCCTCAATTCCCCATTCCATAACATAAACTGCTCAAAATAATAAAGGGAACACTTAAACAATCCGATGTAACTCCAAGTCATTCACACTTCTGTGAAATCAAACTGTTCACTTAGGAAGTAACACTGACAACCAGTTTCACATGCTGTTTTGCAAATAGAGTAGACAATAAGTGGAAATTATAGTCAATTCACCATAATAAAGGACTGGTTCTGCAGGTGGTGACCACAGACCACTTCTCAGCACCTATGCTTTCTGGCTGATGTTATGGTCACTTTTGAATGCTGGCGGTGATTTCATTTTAGTGGTAGCATGAGACAGAGTCTACAACCCACACAAGTGGCTCAGGTAGTGCAGCTCATCTAGTGTAGCACATCAATGTGAGCTGTGGCAAGAAGGTTTGCTGTGTCTGTTAGTGTAGTGTCCAGAGCATGGAGGTGCTACCTGGATGTGGAGTAGGCCATAGGAGGGCAACAACCCAGCAGCAGGACCGCTACCTCCACCTTTGTGCAAGGAGGAACAAGAGGAACCCTGCAAAATGACCTCAAACAAGCCACAAATGTGCATCTGTCTGTTCAAATGGTCAGAAACTGACTTCATGCGGGTGGCTTGAGGGTCCAGCGTCCACAGGTGGGGATTGAGCTTGCAGCCCAACACCATGCAGGACGTTTGGCATTTGCCAGAAAACACAAAGTTTGGCAACTTCGGCACTGGCACCCTATGCTCCTCACAGCTGAAAGGAGGTTCAAACTGAGCACATGTGACAGTCTGGAGATGCCATGGGGAACGTTCTGCTGCCTGCAACATCCTCCAGCATGATCATATTGGCAGTGGGTCAGTAATGGTGTGGGGTGGCATTTCTGTGCCTGCCAGAGAGCCTGACTGTCATTAGGTAACAAGATGAGATCCTCGGACCCTTTGTGAGACCACATGCTGGTGCGTTTGGCCCTGGGGTCCACCTAATGCGAGATGACACTGGACCTCATGTGGCTGGAGTATGTCAGCAGTTCCTCAATGACAAAGGCATTGATGCTATGGACTGGCCCGCCTGTTCCCCAGACCTGAATCCAATTGAGCACATCTGGGACATCATGTCTCACTCCATCCACCACAAACTGTCCAGGGGTTGGCGGATGCTTTAGTCCGGGTCTTGGAGGAGATCCTTCAGGAGACCATCCGCCACCTCATCCCGAGCATGCCCAGGCATTGTAGGGAAGTCATACAGGCATCTGGAGGCCACACACATTCAACTACACACTTTCATGCCATTCAACTACCTAAAAAACAAAGTATTTAATAAGAATAATTCATTCATTCACATCTGGGATTTCCTTTGGGGGGGTAGCAGTGTATGTGTAGTCATTAAAATATCCTTAAGTGTGAACAGTTTGGGGTTTTTTTCAGCATTTGACGTTACTGCAATGCTTTGTCAGAAAACTACTTCACTTAAATAGAATTGCAAAGCTAAATTAAGTCTATCAAAATGTGTTTCAGTTTGTTTAGGGGTCTGGCACAAATCCTGCCTTGCAAAATCGGCAAATCAGAATTGTCACCAGTCAACACAGGTGTGTATCCCATTCATATTTGGCTTGACTTTTTTTCAGTTTATTTTTTACCTGTCTAAAGTATTGATCAATTAAAATAACTTTTATTCTTACATTCCAGAAAGAAGAAATTTCTGAATATTCAGGGGAGGATGGATTGCCACATTCAGTTGAATTCTCGGTGCATAACATTGAAGAAGCTATTAAGCCTGCTAACTTCCAGAGAGTTGTGCAAGCAGTAAAGAAAGTTTCAGGTTTTGATGAAGAGACACTGTCATACAAAACTCCAAGCCTTGCGCTGAAACTGGGACATACACTGCATAAAATGTCTGACATTATCCATTGTCGTGCCCTCATGACAGAGGATGAAGCCCTAATCAAGTCCACTGATGCGTTCAAGAAGTTGTATGTCTCCAAATGGTCCGAGATGGTGTCTCACCATGCCTTGAACACATTGAGTGAGGCAAAGTTTAACAAGCCATCAGCATTGCCCTTTACAGAAGATGTTCGGATTCTCCATCACTACCTTCAAAAATCTGCAGAAAGTGCATTTTGCAGCTTGGAGAACGAAGCCACAGCTCAGAATTATGCCCAACTTGCACAAGTTACACTCTCACAAATCATTGTGTTCAATCAAAGACGTTCTGGAGAGGTTTCAAAGATGCGCCTCAAAAGTTTTCTTGAAAGAGACAAAACGGCACTCCACACAGATGTTGCCATGGGGCTCTCAGAAATGGAACAGATACTCTGTAACTATTTCTGTAGAATAGAAATAATGGGAAAAAGGGACAGAAATGTTCCAGTTCTGCTAACACCAAGCATGCTGGATGCTCTGTCACTACTGGTTAGTAGGAGGCCTGACTGTGGTATTTGTGCCACTAATATCTACCTCTTTGCAAGACCCCGATCAATGAGTCATTACAGAGGAATGGACTCCTTGCGTGTTCATGCACACCAGTGTGGAGCAAAGCAGCCTGAGTATCTAAGATCGACACAGCTCAGAAAACATGTTGCCACACTCTCACAAGTCCTTAATTTGAAAAACAATGAACTTGATCAGGTTGCAGATTTCCTGGGTCATGATATCCGCGTTCACCGCGAATTCTACAGATTACCAGTTCCCACAACACAGCTGGCCAAGATTTCCAAACTGCTTTTAACACTGGAAAAAGGACATCTTTCCCAGATCCAGGGGAAATCACTGGATAAGATCGAAATTGAAGGTTTGTATTGAAAGGAGCAAATATTAGGGCAGTTGAATATTATGCTTTATCAACAGAATTAAAACCTAAAAGCACAGACCATTCTGTTAAATGTCCATGATTTAAGGTTCTTGAAGTCTGTTGTTTCATCACTTTGCAACATTTGGCAAACTGCAGAGTGGTGGCCTTAAATAGTAAAACTATGTACTGTGGAAAAAGTATAATTTCCAGTATTTGTTCTGTATATTGTCATATCTCGTTGTTAATGTGAGGTTTTTGGGGGGTTTGTGTTTGTGTTGGGTTTTTCTTTTGGTTTTTTTCCCACAATTTCTCAGATGAAATTGCATTAAGTGATGCTGAAACAAAGGACAGTGAGAGTGAATCAAATGATGATGACACAGCACTCACAATGTCAGCGTGTGGCACCAGTGAGCCTGTACATGCAGTAGCTGATTCCACAAACACAGCGCAGCTCCAAAACACTGTAGACTGTGGTAAGTTACCAGTAGCTTGATTTCTGTGGATAAAATGTTTGTTACAAATATTAAAACTTAATCAAATTGTGTAATCAGCAGATGAAGAACCACTCATAATGCCTGCAGCAAGTGAGACTGCTGCTCCCTCTGAAGGTAAGGGGTGCAGTTGGTTCTCTAAGCTTATGGACACGTTCTTTGTAATTGCGTTGCAATTCTGTCTCTCTACACCACCATAATGGATTTTAAAATCAAACAATATCCATATGTGTTAAAGTAGACTTCCTGCTTTAATTCTAGGGATTTGACGGAATCATCACATCACAGCCATTATGCATAGTCTATTATTCTCAGAAGCTCAAGGGTAATTGTATAGCTGACAAACAATTTAATGACTGGGTGAGGCCTGTCTACAGACTACTTCATGTGACATACTATGGAGCTTGCATGATACATTCTCATTATCCAGGTAAGTAAGTAAAAAGGTTGATTCTGTTCATCTGAACGTAGTTTTTTCAGTGGGAGAAATGTTTCGTCACTTAGATGTTTGTGCTTTAAGGTTCTTGAATTGTTCATCATCTATTGTTTCATCACTTTGCAACATATGGCAAACTGCAGAGTGGTGGCAAAAAGTCACTTGGATGAGTGACAAAATGTTTCTCCCACTGAAAACGCTACGTCCAGATTAACAGAATCAACGTTTTGGGATTTACTTACCTGGCTTACCTGGCATCAAGAAACTTTTATTCAACTTTTTATTCAGTCTTTTATTCACAGTGGAACACTAAATGTTGTCTCATTTTAGAAATTTGATAAATTTTCAAAGAGAATTTTAGCTCGTTTTGATATTGATGGTACCAACACATTTCAGAAGTTAGGACAGGGTAGCATCCATTCTTTTAACAAGCAAATGATTTTTGGTTTTTTTTTGTTTTGGTTTGTTTGTAACTACTACTACTTTATATATCTTCCAGATAAAAATGCTGCTCAATCCCACAACTCCCGAAGAGCTCCCAAAAACATGTGGTCCAAGGCTGAGGTTGCTGCAGTGATGAGGCATTTTAAAGACCACATAAACGAAGGGCCACCAAAAATGAATGCAGTCATTGCAAATTAGTAGAAGATCCGGTGTTGGCAGGAAGAACAGTTCAAAACATAAGGGATTTTGTAAGAAACAGAGGATTAACTGCAAAAAGGCAGAAAAAAATGAACTAAAATAACTGTTTAGCCAGATGTGGTTTTACATCTTGGTCAGATGGCCAAACTGTTGTTAAAACTGACTTATTGTGCAGCAGGCTGCCTCACTGATGTTCTGTTTAAAGAAAAAAAAGTTCTTGTTAATTACAGAAGTAGTTTGTATTTCATAATTTTTTAATTTAATTTAGTTTTTTTGACAGGTTCTTATTTTAATATGTATTTTTTGACAGGTTATATTTAAAATAAAAAAATATAAATGCATATTTTCTCCCCTTAATATTTACCTTTAAACTATTAAAATTCATTTTAAATGTTTTTAATTTTTCTGTTTTCTATATTTTTATATTTCTGTGGTTAGCGTGGGCATTTTTGTCCATAGATTTCTTTTTTATTTATGGTTAAAATTAATGTTCAGATCCAAGAACACTAATAAAATGATGTCCCAGTAATCCTGTGTCCTGTCAGATGTGTATTCATGGTAATGATGAGCTATTTAATAATGACATCATTGTCCCTTTAAAGTCCCGATATTGTTTTTTTTGGACCTCATAAAACACATCGTTGTCAAGTGGACAATGTCTCCACAAAACACACTGTTTTGGCCAAACACTCTAAGTCCTCTGGAAACGGTAGTCCCCTTAAACCACCGCCGGGCGGATTGACGTAGTATAGTCCCGCCATACCACATAGACCCGTATGTGTGTCTGTGTGTGTGTGTGTGTGCGTGTGTGTGTGTGTGTGTGTGTGTGTGTGTGTGTGTGTGTGAAACACTTTCTACATCAATGGGTGTGTGTATGTGTGTGTGATTTTCACTTCCCTGTTCTGATGAAGAGGGCAAACCACAGCCTGAAGCGTACTCTGGCGTCCTTTCCCCCCGGTCTCAGTCCGCTTGCTCCCACCGTGGGCTCGGCCTTTGGTAATTCTGGCATTGTTGCTGCCTATTTCCACGACGGCCACGGTTAGGACAGGTTCCTCGCCAATGTCCATAGTCCCCACAGACAAAACAGGCGTCCCGATCTCGTCTTGACTGCTGTTGTTGTTGATAATGTCCTCGGTCCCGTCTGTTCTCCCCACTTCGGTCACGACAACTGTCTCTGTTGTGGAAACCTCCGTGCGGGTTTGCCTCGGCTTTATACAGTGTTAGGGCGGCATTATGGAGGTCGGCATTCTGTTTTTCCTCTCTTTTGCTTTTCTTCTCATCCAGGTGGCTCTGAGCGTGGCGGACATGGCGTTGTAGCTCCGTTAGCCGCGGCTCATCTTCTCCCCCCACGTACGAATGCTTTACCTCGGCTGCCACATCTGATCTCAGTCCCCGGAAAATGTGGCCGCAGAGATGGTGCTCATATGTGGAGGCGGAGGCGCTCGTCATGTCATCTTTGGGTATTCCACCATTAGCTTCAAACACAGTTGTCATGCGATGTATGAAATCGTCCACAGATTCATCCTTTCTTTGCTTGCAAGCCTGAATCTTTGACATGTCCACTTTATCTGGGAAAACCTCCTTTAGCTTATCCATCAGGTGGGTGACTGCAGTACAATATTCAAGGTTTTCTCCATGCTCATAGGTCAGGTGTCGCATCCTCAGCATAGGATCAGGCAAGTGAGGTGATATTCTCCTCAGGTCGCATGGCTTCAGCTTGCCTGCCACTGCGCGTCTAATTTCTTGACCCGTGGGACGATATTCTTGGCAGAAAATTAGGAGGTGCTCACCGAACTTTGCACCCGACATGAGGGGGTCAGGTAGATGGCTTGTGGCGTCAGCGATGTCTGACTGTGTCCACGGTCTGTGAACTAAAATAGGTCCCTCGGGTCCCGCCACTTCCACCATCGGGAGCTGCAGGCTTTCTCCTTTCGCCTGTCGCTGTCAACGCGTTCTCTGCCTGGTCTGGAACTTTTCGGCCTCCTCACTGCTGTCTGCGTCGTCTGTATCGTCCCGCTCGTCATCAGTGAGAGAATATTCAGGCTGATCCGTAGCAAAAGGCAGGGCATAATATCCATGGCGGCTGTCCTTACATCTGTTCTTTCCTCTCACAGCTCTCCGTTGCTGTGTTTTCGTCGCTTCAGCTCGCGGCGCGTTTTCAGCTCGCGACGCGCTCCGTGTGTTGCTGAGCGCTGTGTCGGATCTGAGTGTCATTCTTTCCGCTTCATCCTGACGGGGCTGTCGCTCCTCAGTAGCGGGATTGGCGCTTGCATCCTCTGGCTGTGGGGCGTGTGGTGCAGAGAGGGATGGGGAGGGAAAGGAGTGCAGGTCCGCATCGGCTTTCAGGCCCTGCAAAACAGCCTGTACTGGGGAAGCACAAACAGTGCGTGAACAGGGAAATGATGTTTTGTTCTCCGTGTTATACGGAGGTGGAAGCGGCGCTGAGGCAGATTCTGCGTCAGCCTCCCCTCCACGGACTTCTCTAGGTAATTCATTCAGAGCTGCTTTGTTTTCTCTTCTTTCTGCTTCCCCTATCCACATTTTCAAGCATTCCTTCTCATCGCTTACTCTACGTAGATCTATGGTCCTACCTTTTCCTTTTTCCAATAATTTTGCTTCTTCCTCTCGCAACTGTTCCTCTATTTTCTTTAACTGGTTAACACTCAGCGATCCCTTTTCGGGAAACCCGTTTACTTTTTGCCACTTAACAACATATTTCATACACCCAATTCCCCATTTCTTAACCATACAGTCAAATATTGAGTTTTGTCCCTGGCCACCTCGTGGAACGCTTGCCGCAGCCGCCTCTCAAGCCGCTAATCCGGCTCCGCTGGCTGCCTTACTGGATCTAGATCCCATATTACTACACGAGGCGTCCCCCGTGAGGTTCCTTGCCTTCTACGGACCAAGGAACGAACACCGCCACCCCCAGTCTCCTTTGAAGAAGTTAGGGTCTTTTAGAAGATGCTAGGGATGTCACTCCGTGATTCTACACGAAGACGCTCCGTGATTCTACACGGAGACTCCCTCGGAGCTCTTGCCCTGGATGGTCGTAACACGTTCACCTTCTTGAGCTCTTCGAAGGCTGCAGCACGCTCACACGGCCAGACACAAAACTCTCGTGACTTGTTAAAAAGATAGATACAGCACACCGTTCTGCAGGAGTTTCCCCTCGATTCGTCAAGGTGATCTCGGTAGTCGCTGAAGCACAGGCTCTGTGACTCTGCCTTTCTCTTTGCTTTTAAACAGCTGGCAGGACCGAAGCGTTTTGCTACCTCGGGGTGATCAGCTGTCCCAGAGCCGTCCTTGAGCGAGAACACTGGATCACCCTGTTCGTGACGCCAAACTGTTGAGGAAATTTTAATTACCAAAGCCTGCAGACGGGATGAGTTGTAACAACACCTTTATTTCAGCTATCTCATGCATGAGGAGGGACGTCAGTCAGGGGGCACTGAAAGTCGTCTCTAACAATGAACAGTTCAGGTCCTTTTTATACACAGTCACAGAACAAAAGGCTTTTACAGTTGCAGTTCACACCTTGGCTCTAAACAGAGAGACTCTCAATCACCTGTGTGAATCTCCCCCACTTTGGGGTCAAGCCTTCCTGTGTGAGTTTCTGCATCCTGGGAGACATTCACCAGTTTCTCACCGTCTGTTTCCCAGCGTGAATGAGGTGTGAAATAGACATACTAAACTAAGTAACATGAAAGCATTTCAATACGTTAAAGGACAATACACTAAAGAGAAATCCCACAACACACCTCTCTATTGTGATGTCACATATCAATGTCAGACGAACCTCTCATCATTGACGTTAAATATCAATGCCAGATTAACGTCTCTATTGTGATGTCACATATCAATGTCAGACGAACGTCTCTATTGTGATGTCACATATCAATGTCAAACGAACGTCTCTATTGTGATGTCACATATCAATGCCAGACCAGCCTCTCTACTGTGATGTTAAATATCAATGCCAGACCAGCCTATCTACATTGATGTTAAATATCGATGCCAGATTCACCTCTCTATTGTGATGTCACATATCACTGTCAGACGAACCTCTCTACTGTGATGTTAAATATCAATGCCAGATTCACCTCTCTATTGTGATGTCACATATCAATGTCAGACGAGCCTCTCTACATTGATGTTGAATATCGATGCCAGATTGACCTCTCTATTGTGATGTCACATATCGATGTCAAACAAACCTCTCTATTGTGATGTCACATATCAAGCCCAGATTAACCTCTCTACGGTGATGTCACATATCAATGTCAAACGAACGTCTCTATTGTGATGTCACATATCAATGCCAGACCAGCCTCTCTACTGTGATGTTAAATATCAATGCCAGACCAGCCTATCTACATTGATGTTAAATATCGATGCCAGATTCACCTCTCTATTGTGATGTCACATATCACTGTCAGACGAACCTCTCTACTGTGATGTTAAATATCAATGACAGATTCACCTCTCTATTGTGAATTAATATTTCAATGCCAGACCAGAATCTCTACATTGATGTTGAATATCGATGCCAGATTCAGCTCTCTATTGTGATGTCACATATCAATGTCAAACGAACCTCTCTATTGTGATGTCACATATCAATGTCAGAATCGCCTCTCTATTGTGATGTCACATATAAATGCCAGACTCGCCTCTCTATTGTGATGTCACATTTCAATGTAAGATTCGTCTCTCTGCTGTGATGTCACATATCAATGTAAGATTCGTCTCTCTGCTGTGATGTCACATATCAATGCCAGTTTCGAATCTCTGTTGTGATGTCAAATATCAATGCCTGACTTGCCTTTCTATTGTGATGTCAAATATCAATTCCAGCTTCGCCTCACTGCTGTGATGTCAAATATCAATGCCAGATTTCGGTCTCTGATGTGATGTCAAATATCAATGCCAGATTCGCTTCTCTATTGTGAAAACAAATATCAATGCCAGATTCGCCTCTCTGTTGTGAAAACAAATATCAATGCCAGATTCGCCTATCTGTTGTGAAAACAAATATCAATGCCAGATTCGCCTCTCTATTGTGATGTCACATATCAATGCCAAAATCGCCTCTCTATTGTGATGTCACATATAAATGCCAGATTCGCCTTTCTATTGTGATGTCACATATCAATGCCATATTTGCCTCACTGCTGTGATGTCAAATATCAATGCCAGATTTCGGTCTCTGATGTGATGTCAAATATCAATGCCAGATTCGCTTCTCTATTGTGAAAACAAATATCAATGCCAGATTCGCCTCTCTGTTGTGAAAACAAATATCAATGCCAGATTTGCCTCTCTGTTGTGAAAACAAATATCAATGCCAGATTCGCCTCTCTATTGTGATGTCACATATCAATGCCAGAATCGCCTCTCTATTGTGATGTCACATATCAATGTCAAACGAACATCTCTACTGTGATGTCACATATCAATGCCAGATTCACCTCTCTATTGTGATGTCACATATCAATGTCAGACGAACCTATCTACTGTGATGTTAAATATCAATGCCCGATTCACCTCTCTATTGTGATGTCACATATCAATGCCAGACCAGTCTCTCTACATTGATGTTAAACATCAATGCCAGATTCACCTCTCTATTGTGAATTAATAAATCAATGCCAGACCAGAATCTCTACATTGATGTTGAATATCGATTCCAGATTCACCTCTCTATTGTGATGTCACATATCAATGCCAGATTCGGCTCTCTATTGTGAAAACAAATATCAATTCCAGATTCACCTCTCTATTGTGATGTCACATATCAATGCCAGAATCGCCTCTCTATTGTGATGTCACATATAAATGCCAGATTCGCCTTTCTATTGTGATGTCACATATCAATGCCATATTTGCCTCTCTGCTGTGATGTCACACATCAATGTCAGATTCATCTCTCTGCTGTGATGTTACATATTAATACCAGAGTCGTGTCGCTGTTGTGATGTCAAATATAAATGCCAGATTGGGCTCGCTGTTGTGATGAGAAATATCAATGCCAGATTTACCTATCTATTGTGATGTCACATATCAATGCCAGATTCGCCTCTCTGTTGTGATGTCAAATATCAATACCAGATTCGCCTCTCTATTGTCATGTCAACTATCAATACCAGACTCGCCACTCTACTGTGATGTCAAATATCAATGCCAGATTCGCCTCTCTATTGTTATGTCAACTATCAATACCAGACTTTCCTCTCTATCTGGCGTCTCTGATGTGATGTCACATATCAATACCAGACTCGCGTCTCTGCTGTGATGTCACATATCAATGCCAGATTCTCCTTTCTGTTGTCATGTCAAATATCAATGCCAGATTCGCCTCTCTGTTGTGATGTCACATATCAATGCCAGATTCACCTATCTATTGTGATGTCACATATCAATGCCAGATTCGCCTCTCTGTTGTGATGTCAAATATCAATACCAGATTCGCCTCTCTATTGTCATGTCAACTATCAATACCAGACTCGCCACTCTACTGTGATGTCAAATATCAATGCCAGATTCGCCTCTCTATTGTTATGTCAACTATCAATACCAGACTTTCCTCTCTATCTGGCGTCTCTGATGTGATGTCATATATCAATACCAAACTCGCGTCTCTGCTGTGATGTCAAATATCAATGCCAGATTCTCCTCTCTGTTGTCATGTCAAATATCAATGCCAGATTCGCCTCTCTTTTGTGAAGTTAAATGTCAATTCCAGATTCGCCTCTCTATTGTGAAGTCAAATGTCAATGTCAGATTCGCCTCTCTATTGTGATGTCACATATCAATGCAAGAATCAACTCTCTGTTGTCATGTCAAATATCAATCCTAGAATCGCCTCTCTACTGTGATTTGAAATATCAATGCCAGATTCGCGTCTCTGATGTGATGTCACATATCAATACCAGATTCGCCCCTCTCTTTTCAGAAATCATAATATTTCTTTCCACTTTTATATGCATGATATCCAAATCTATTTTCCTCTGGATATGGATCTCCAGTCCCCGCTATTGCCGTTGTTCAACTGCCTGCGTTATATTAGAGACTGGCTACTGCACAACTATCTCACCCTTAATGAAAACAAAAGAGAAATTATCATCTTTGACAGTCACATCCCCTTGAAACAGCTAACGGATACCTTGGGATCCTATGCCAGTCATCTTTCGTTTACTGTCAGAAACCTTGGAGTAGTGCTGGATAGTTCTCTCAAATTAGACAAGCAAGTGGCTGCAGTGGTGAAAACCAGCTGTGATGTCAAATGTCTAAAGCAATGCCCTACTTACGACATAAAGACCATGAAAAGCTCATTCATGCTCTTGTTACTTGGAGATTGGACTACTGTAATTCTCTTTATTTAGGCCTCCAATTTTCACTCATCCAATGCCTGCCACTAGTCCAGTATGCTGCAGCACGCCTTTTAAGCGGCAGCAGAAGACATGACCTTATCACACCCATCCTCGCCAACCTTCGTTGGCTCCCCGTCAAATACCGTATCGTTTTTAAAATCCTTTTATACACTTTTAAAATTTTAAATAACCTGGCACCCAGCTACTTAATCGACCTCCTTGACCTATACATCCCCACGAGAGCACTCAGATCCTCTAACCAGGGGCTCTTAATGCAACCAATCTCTCAACGGAAGACTAGGGGGGATCGAGCTGTTGCTTTTGCCTCACCAAAACTCTGGAACAGCTTGCCGATTGATGTCCGTGCGTTGGAATCCATCCAATCCTTTAAATCACGTTTAAAAACCCACCTGTTTAATCCTGCCTTCCAAAAAACTTAGTTTTTAACTTTTCCTGGGTTCATGCTTGTTGCCACATCACCATCTTATAACTGTATTTTCTTTTGTTGATAATTGTATTTTCCTGCTCCTTTACTGCTGTAACCCCGAAATGCGACTCGTCTGTGAAGCACTATGATGTACCTGGGTCTTTTAAATGTGCTATAGAAATAAAAGTGAAACTGAAACTAAAACTGAAACTCTATTGTGAAGTCAAATATTAGTACCAGATTGTCCTCTGTATTGTGATGTTAAATATCAATACCAGATTCGCCTCTCTGTTGTGATGTCAAATATCAATACCAGAATCTCATCTCTGCTGTGATGTCAATTATCAATGCCAGATTCGCCTCTCTGTTATGATGTCAAATTTCAATGCCAGATTTGCCTCTCTATTGTGATGTCAAATATCAATACCATAATCGCCTCTCTACTGTGATGTCAAATATCAATGCCAGATTCGCGTCGCTGATGTGATGTCACATATGAATACTAGACTCGCGTCGCTGCTGTGATGACACATATCAATATCAGACTCGCGTCTCTGCTGTGATGTCACATATCAATGCCATATTTGCCTCACTGCTGTGATGTCAAATATCAATGCCAGATTCGCTTCTCTATTGTGAAAACAAATATCAATGCCAGATTCGCCTCTCTATTGTGAAAACAAATATCAATGCCAGATTCGCCTCTCTGTTGTGAAAACAAATATCAATGCCAGATTCGCCTCTCTATTGTGATGTCACATATCAATGCCAGAATCGCCTCTCTATTGTGATGTCACATATCAATGTCAAACGAACATCTCTACTGTGATGTTAAATATCAATGCCCGATTCACCTCTCTATTGTGATGTCACATATCAATGCCAGACCAGTCTCTCTACATTGATGTTAAACATCAATGCCAGATTCACCTCTCTATTGTGAATTAATAAATCAATGCCAGACCAGAATCTCTACATTGATGTTGAATATCGATTCCAGATTCACCTCGCTATTGTGATGTCACATATCAATGCCAGATTCGGCTCTCTATTGTGAAAACAAATATCAATTCCAGATTGACCTCTCTATTGTGATGTCACATATCAATGCCAGAATCGCCTCTCTATTGTGATGTCACATATAAATGCCAGATTCGCCTTTCTATTGTGATGTCACATATCAATGCCATATTTGCCTCTCTGCTGTGATGTCACACATCAATGTCAGATTCATCTCTCTGCTGTGATGTTACATATTAATACCAGAGTCGTGTCGCTGTTGTGATGTCAAATATAAATGCCAGATTGGGCTCGCTGTTGTGATGAGAAATATCAATGCCAGATTTACCTATCTATTGTGATGTCACATATCAATGCCAGATTCGCCTCTCTGTTGTGATGTCACATATCAAGCCCAGATTAACCTCTCTACGGTGATGTCACATATCAATGTCAGACGAACCTATCTACTGTGATGTTAAATATCAATGACAGATTCACCTCTCTATTGTGAATTAATATTTCAATGCCAGACCAGAATCTCTACATTGATGTTGAATATCGATGCCAGATTCAGCTCTCTATTGTGATGTCACATATCAATGTCAAACGAACCTCTCTATTGTGATGTCACATATCAATGCCAGAATCGCCTCTCTATTGTGATGTCACATATAAATGCCAGACTCGCCTCTCTATTGTGATGTCACATTTCAATGCCATATTAGCTTCTCTACTGTGATGTCACATATCAATGTAAGATTCGTCTCTCTGCTGTGATGTCACATATCAATGCCAGTTTCGAATCTCTGTTGTGATGTCAAATATCAATGCCTGACTTGCCTTTCTATTGTGATGTCAAATATCAATTCCAGCTTCGCCTCACTGCTGTGATGTCAAATATCAATGCCAGATTTCGGTCTCTGATGTGATGTCAAATATCAATGCCAGATTCGCTTCTCTATTGTGAAAACAAATATCAATGCCAGATTCGCCTCTCTGTTGTGAAAACAAATATCAATGCCAGATTCGCCTCTCTATTGTGATGTCACATATCAATGCCAAAATCGCCTCTCTATTGTGATGTCACATATAAATGCCAGATTCGCCTTTCTATTGTGATGTCACATATCAATGCCATATTTGCCTCACTGCTGTGATGTCAAATATCAATGCCAGATTTCGGTCTCTGATGTGATGTCAAATATCAATGCCAGATTCGCTTCTCTATTGTGAAAACAAATATCAATGCCAGATTCGCCTCTCTGTTGTGAAAACAAATATCAATGCCAGATTTGCCTCTCTGTTGTGAAAACAAATATCAATGCCAGATTCGCCTCTCTATTGTGATGTCACATATCAATGCCAGAATCGCCTCTCTATTGTGATGTCACATATCAATGTCAAACGAACATCTCTACTGTGATGTCACATATCAATGCCAGATTCACCTCTCTATTGTGATGTCACATATCAATGTCAGACGAACCTATCTACTGTGATGTTAAATATCAATGCCCGATTCACCTCTCTATTGTGATGTCACATATCAATGCCAGACCAGTCTCTCTACATTGATGTTAAACATCAATGCCAGATTCACCTCTCTATTGTGATGTCACATATCAATGCCAGATTCGGCTCTCTATTGTGAAAACAAATATCAATTCCAGATTCACCTCTCTATTGTGAATTAATAAATCAATGCCAGACCAGAATCTCTACATTGATGTTGTATATCGATTCCAGATTCACCTCTCTATTGTGATGTCACATATCAATGCCAGATTCGGCTCTCTATTGTGAAAACAAATATCAATTCCAGATTCACCTCTCTATTGTGATGTCACATATCAATGCCAGAATCGCCTCTCTATTGTGATGTCACATATAAATGCCAGATTCGCCTTTCTATTGTGATGTCACATATCAATGCCATATTTGCCTCTCTGCTGTGATGTCACACATCAATGTCAGATTCATCTCTCTGCTGTGATGTTACATATTAATACCAGAGTCGTGTCGCTGTTGTGATGTCAAATATAAATGCCAGATTGGGCTCGCTGTTGTGATGAGAAATATCAATGCCAGATTTACCTATCTATTGTGATGTCACATATCAATGCCAGATTCGACTCTCTGTTGTGATGTCAAATATCAATACCAGATTCGCCTCTCTATTGTCATGTCAACTATCAATACCAGACTCGCCACTCTACTGTGATGTCAAATATCAATACCAGATTCGCCTCTCTATTGTCATGTCAACTATCAATACCAGACTCGCCACTCTACTGTGATGTCAAATATCAATACCAGATTCGCCTCTCTATTGTCATGTCAACTATCAATACCAGACTCGCCACTCTACTGTGATGTCACATATCAATGCCAGATTCTCCTTTCTGTTGTCATGTCAAATATCAATGCCAGATTCGCCTCTCTGTTGTGATGTCACATATCAATGCCAGATTCACCTATCTATTGTGATGTCACATATCAATGCCAGATTCGCCTCTCTGTTGTGATGTCAAATATCAATACCAGATTCGCCTCTCTATTGTCATGTCAACTATCAATACCAGATTCGCCACTCTACTGTGATGTCAAATATCAATGCCAGATTCGCCTCTCTATTGTTATGTCAACTATCAATACCAGACTTTCCTCTCTATCTGGCGTCTCTGATGTGATGTCATATATCAATACCAAACTCGCGTCTCTGCTGTGATGTCAAATATCAATGCCAGATTCTCCTCTCTGTTGTCATGTCAAATATCAATGCCAGATTCGCCTCTCTTTTGTGAAGTTAAATGTCAATTCCAGATTCGCCTCTCTATTGTGAAGTCAAATGTCAATGTCAGATTCGCCTCTCTATTGTGATGTCACATATCAATGCAAGAATCAACTCTCTGTTGTCATGTCAAATATCAATCCTAGAATCGCCTCTCTACTGTGATTTGAAATATCAATGCCAGATTCGCGTCTCTGATGTGATGTCACATATCAATACCAGATTCGCCCCTCTCTTTTCAGAAATCATAATATTTCTTTCCACTTTTATATGCATGATATCCAAATCTATTTTCCTCTGGATATGGATCTCCAGTCCCCGCTATTGCCGTTGTTCAACTGCCTGCGTTATATTAGAGACTGGCTACTGCACAACTATCTCACCCTTAATGAAAACAAAAGAGAAATTATCATCTTTGACAGTCACATCCCCTTGAAACAGCTAACGGATACCTTGGGATCCTATGCCAGTCATCTTTCGTTTACTGTCAGAAACCTTGGAGTAGTGCTGGATAGTTCTCTCAAATTAGACAAGCAAGTGGCTGCAGTGGTGAAAACCAGCTGTGATGTCAAATGTCTAAAGCAATGCCCTACTTACGACATAAAGACCATGAAAAGCTCATTCATGCTCTTGTTACTTGGAGATTGGACTACTGTAATTCTCTTTATTTAGGCCTCCAATTTTCACTCATCCAATGCCTGCCACTAGTCCAGTATGCTGCAGCACGCCTTTTAAGCGGCAGCAGAAGACATGACCTTATCACACCCATCCTCGCCAACCTTCGTTGGCTCCCCGTCAAATACCGTATCATTTTTAAAATCCTTTTATACACTTTTAAAATTTTAAATAACCTGGCACCCAGCTACTTAATCGACCTCCTTGACCTATACATCCCCACGAGAGCACTCAGATCCTCTAACCAGGGGCTCTTAATGCAACCAATCTCTCAACGGAAGACTAGGGGGGATCGAGCTGTTGCTTTTGCCTCACCAAAACTCTGGAACAGCTTGCCGATTGATGTCCGTGCGTTGGAATCCATCCAATCCTTTAAATCACGTTTAAAAACCCACCTGTTTAATCCTGCCTTCCAAAAAACTTAGTTTTTAACTTTTCCTGGGTTCATGCTTGTTGCCACATCACCATCTTATAACTGTATTTTCTTTTGTTGATAATTGTATTTTCCTGCTCCTTTACTGCTGTAACCCCGAAATGCGACTCGTCTGTGAAGCACTATGATGTACCTGGGTCTTTTAAATGTGCTATAGAAATAAAAGTGAAACTGAAACTAAAACTGAAACTCTATTGTGAAGTCAAATATTAGTACCAGATTCTCCTCTGTATTGTGATGTTAAATATCAATACCAGATTCGCCTCTCTGTTGTGATGTCAAATATCAATACCAGAATCTCATCTCTGCTGTGATGTCAATTATCAATGCCAGATTCGCCTCTCTGTTATGATGTCAAATTTCAATGCCAGATTTGCCTCTCTATTGTGATGTCAAATATCAATACCATAATCGCCTCTCTACTGTGATGTCAAATATCAATGCCAGATTCGCGTCGCTGATGTGATGTCACATATGAATACTAGACTCGCGTCTCTGCTGTGATGACACATATCAATATCAGACTCGCGTCTCTGCTGTGATGTCACATATCAATGCCATATTTGCCTCACTGCTGTGATGTCAAATATCAATGCCAGATTCGCTTCTCTATTGTGAAAACAAATATCAATGCCAGATTCGCCTCTCTGTTGTGAAAACAAATATCAATGCCAGATTCGCCTCTCTGTTGTGAAAACAAATATCAATGCCAGATTCGCCTCTCTATTGTGATGTCACATATCAATGCCAGAATCACCTCTCTATTGTGATGTCACATATCAATGTCAAACGAACATCTCTACTGTGATGTTAAATATCAATGCCCGATTCACCTCTCTATTGTGATGTCACATATCAATGCCAGACCAGTCTCTCTACATTGATGTTAAACATCAATGCCAGATTCACCTCTCTATTGTGAATTAATAAATCAATGCCAGACCAGAATCTCTACATTGATGTTGAATATCGATTCCAGATTCACCTCTCTATTGTGATGTCACATATCAATGCCAGATTCGGCTCTCTATTGTGAAAACAAATATCAATTCCAGATTCACCTCTCTATTGTGATGTCACATATCAATGCCAGAATCGCCTCTCTATTGTGATGTCACATATAAATGCCAGATTCGCCTTTCTATTGTGATGTCACATATCAATGCCATATTTGCCTCTCTGCTGTGATGTCACACATCAATGTCAGATTCATCTCTCTGCTGTGATGTTACATATTAATACCAGAGTCGTGTCGCTGTTGTGATGTCAAATATAAATGCCAGATTGGGCTCGCTGTTGTGATGAGAAATATCAATGCCAGATTTACCTATCTATTGTGATGTCACATATCAATGCCAGATTCACCTATCTATTGTGATGTCACATATCAATGCCAGATTCGCCTCTCTGTTGTCATGTCAACTATCAATACCAGACTCGCCACTCTACTGTGATGTCAAATATCAATGCCAGATTCGCCTCTCTATTGTTATGTCAACTATCAATACCAGACTTTCCTCTCTATCTGGCGTCTCTGATGTGATGTCATATATCAATACCAAACTCGCGTCTCTGCTGTGATGTCAAATATCAATGCCAGATTCTCCTCTCTGTTGTCATGTCAAATATCTATGCCAGATTCGCCTCTCTTTTGTGAAGTTAAATGTCAATTCCAGATTCGCCTCTCTATTGTGAAGTCAAATGTCAATGTCAGATTCGCCTCTCTATTGTGATGTCACATATCAATGCAAGAATCAACTCTCTGTTGTCATGTCAAATATCAATCCTAGAATCGCCTCTCTACTGTGATTTGAAATATCAATGCCAGATTCGCGTCTCTGATGTGATGTCACATATCAATACCAGATTCGCCCCTCTCTTTTCAGAAATCATAATATTTCTTTCCACTTTTATATGCATGATATCCAAATCTATTTTCCTCTGGATATGGATCTCCAGTCCCCGCTATTGCCGTTGTTCAACTGCCTGCGTTATATTAGAGACTGGCTACTGCACAACTATCTCACCCTTAATGAAAACAAAAGAGAAATTATCATCTTTGACAGTCACATCCCCTTGAAACAGCTAACGGATACCTTGGGATCCTATGCCAGTCATCTTTCGTTTACTGTCAGAAACCTTGGAGTAGTGCTGGATAGTTCTCTCAAATTAGACAAGCAAGTGGCTGCAGTGGTGAAAACCAGCTGTGATGTCAAATGTCTAAAGCAATGCCCTACTTACGACATAAAGACCATGAAAAGCTCATTCATGCTCTTGTTACTTGGAGATTGGACTACTGTAATTCTCTTTATTTAGGCCTCCAATTTTCACTCATCCAATGCCTGCCACTAGTCCAGTATGCTGCAGCACGCCTTTTAAGCGGCAGCAGAAGACATGACCTTATCACACCCATCCTCGCCAACCTTCGTTGGCTCCCCGTCAAATACCGTATCGTTTTTAAAATCCTTTTATACACTTTTAAAATTTTAAATAACCTGGCACCCAGCTACTTAATCGACCTCCTTGACCTATACATCCCCACGAGAGCACTCAGATCCTCTAACCAGGGGCTCTTAATGCAACCAATCTCTCAACGGAAGACTAGGGGGGATCGAGCTGTTGCTTTTGCCTCACCAAAACTCTGGAACAGCTTGCCGATTGATGTCCGTGCGTTGGAATCCATCCAATCCTTTAAATCACGTTTAAAAACCCACCTGTTTAATCCTGCCTTCCAAAAAACTTAGTTTTTAACTTTTCCTGGGTTCATGCTTGTTGCCACATCACCATCTTATAACTGTATTTTCTTTTGTTGATAATTGTATTTTCCTGCTCCTTTACTGCTGTAACCCCGAAATGCGACTCGTCTGTGAAGCACTATGATGTACCTGGGTCTTTTAAATGTGCTATAGAAATAAAAGTGAAACTGAAACTAAAACTGAAACTCTATTGTGAAGTCAAATATTAGTACCAGATTCTCCTCTGTATTGTGATGTTAAATATCAATACCAGATTCGCCTCTCTGTCGTGATGTCAAATATCAATACCAGAATCTCATCTCTGCTGTGATGTCAATTATCAATGCCAGATTCGCCTCTCTGTTATGATGTCAAATTTCAATGCCAGATTTGCCTCTCTATTGTGATGTCAAATATCAATACCATAATCGCCTCTCTACTGTGATGTCAAATATCAATGCCAGATTCGCGTCGCTGATGTGATGTCACATATGAATACTAGACTCGCGTCTCTGCTGTGATGACACATATCAATATCAGACTCGCGTCTCTGCTGTGATGTCACATATCAATGCCATATTTGCCTCACTGCTGTGATGTCAAATATCAATGCCAGATTCGCTTCTCTATTGTGAAAACAAATATCAATGCCAGATTCGCCTCTCTGTTGTGAAAACAAATATCAATGCCAGATTTGCCTCTCTGTTGTGAAAACAAATATCAATGCCAGATTCGCCTCTCTATTGTGATGTCACATATCAATGCCAGAATCGCCTCTCTATTGTGATGTCACATATCAATGTCAAACGAACTTCTCTACTGTGATGTCACATATCAATGCCAGATTCACCTCTCTATTGTGATGTCACATATCAATGTCAGACGAACCTATCTACTGTGATGTTAAATATCAATGCCCGATTCACCTCTCTATTGTGATGTCACATATCAATGCCAGACCAGTCTCTCTACATTGATGTTAAACATCAATGCCAGATTCACCTCTCTATTGTGAATTAATAAATCAATGCCAGACCAGAATCTCTACATTGATGTTGAATATCGATTCCAGATTCACCTCTCTATTGTGATGTCACATATCAATGCCAGATTCGGCTCTCTATTGTGAAAACAAATATCAATTCCAGATTCACCTCTCTATTGTGATGTCACATATCAATGCCAGAATCGCCTCTCTATTGTGATGTCACATATCAATGCCATATTTGCCTCTCTGCTGTGATGTCACACATCAATGTCAGATTCATCTCTCTGCTGTGATGTTACATATTAATACCAGAGTCGTGTCGCTGTTGTGATGTCAAATATAAATGCCAGATTGGGCTCGCTGTTGTGATGAGAAATATCAATGCCAGATTTACCTATCTATTGTGATGTCACATATCAATGCCAGATTCGCCTCTCTGTTGTGATGTCAAATATCAATACCAGATTCGCCTCTCTATTGTCATGTCAACTATCAATACCAGACTCGCCACTCTACTGTGATGTCAAATATCAATGCCAGATTCGCCTCTCTATTGTTATGTCAACTATCAATACCAGACTTTCCTCTCTATCTGGCGTCTCTGATGTGATGTCACATATCAATACCAGACTCGCGTCTCTGCTGTGATGTCACATATCAATGCCAGATTCTCCTTTCTGTTGTCATGTCAAATATCAATGCCAGATTCGCCTCTCTGTTGTGATGTCACATATCAATGCCAGATTCACCTATCTATTGTGATGTCACATATCAATGCCAGATTCGCCTCTCTGTTGTGATGTCAAATATCAATACCAGATTCGCCTCTCTATTGTCATGTCAACTATCAATACCAGATTCGCCACTCTACTGTGATGTCAAATATCAATGCCAGATTCGCCTCTATTGTTATGTCAACTATCAATACCAGACTTTCCTCTCTATCTGGCGTCTCTGATGTGATGTCATATATCAATACCAAACTCGCGTCTCTGCTGTGATGTCAAATATCAATGCCAGATTCTCCTCTCTGTTGTCATGTCAAATATCAATGCCAGATTCGCCTCTCTTTTGTGAAGTTAAATGTCAATTCCAGATTCGCCTCTCTATTGTGAAGTCAAATGTCAATGTCAGATTCGCCTCTCTATTGTGATGTCACATATCAATGCAAGAATCAACTCTCTGTTGTCATGTCAAATATCAATCCTAGAATCGCCTCTCTACTGTGATTTGAAATATCAATGCCAGATTCGCGTCTCTGATGTGATGTCACATATCAATACCAGATTCGCCCCTCTCTTTTCAGAAATCATAATATTTCTTTCCACTTTTATATGCATGATATCCAAATCTATTTTCCTCTGGATATGGATCTCCAGTCCCCGCTATTGCCGTTGTTCAACTGCCTGCGTTATATTAGAGACTGGCTACTGCACAACTATCTCACCCTTAATGAAAACAAAAGAGAAATTATCATCTTTGACAGTCACATCCCCTTGAAACAGCTAACGGATACCTTGGGATCCTATGCCAGTCATCTTTCGTTTACTGTCAGAAACCTTGGAGTAGTGCTGGATAGTTCTCTCAAATTAGACAAGCAAGTGGCTGCAGTGGTGAAAACCAGCTGTGATGTCAAATGTCTAAAGCAATGCCCTACTTACGACATAAAGACCATGAAAAGCTCATTCATGCTCTTGTTACTTGGAGATTGGACTACTGTAATTCTCTTTATTTAGGCCTCCAATTTTCACTCATCCAATGCCTGCCACTAGTCCAGTATGCTGCAGCACGCCTTTTAAGCGGCAGCAGAAGACATGACCATATCACACCCATCCTCGCCAACCTTCGTTGGCTCCCCGTCAAATACCGTATCGTTTTTAAAATCCTTTTATACACTTTTAAAATTTTAAATAACCTGGCACCCAGCTACTTAATCGACCTCCTTGACCTATACATCCCCACGAGAGCACTCAGATCCTCTAACCAGGGGCTCTTAATGCAACCAATCTCTCAACGGAAGACTAGGGGGGATCGAGCTGTTGCTTTTGCCTCACCAAAACTCTGGAACAGCTTGCCGATTGATGTCCGTGCGTTGGAATCCATCCAATCCTTTAAATCACGTTTAAAAACCCACCTGTTTAATCCTGCCTTCCAAAAAACTTAGTTTTTAACTTTTCCTGGGTTCATGCTTGTTGCCACATCACCATCTTATAACTGTATTTTCTTTTGTTGATAATTGTATTTTCCTGCTCCTTTACTGCTGTAACCCCGAAATGCGACTCGTCTGTGAAGCACTATGATGTACCTGGGTCTTTTAAATGTGCTATAGAAATAAAAGTGAAACTGAAACTAAAACTGAAACTCTATTGTGAAGTCAAATATTAGTACCAGATTCTCCTCTGTATTGTGATGTTAAATATCAATACCAGATTCGCCTCTCTGTTGTGATGTCAAATATCAATACCAGAATCTCATCTCTGCTGTGATGTCAATTATCAATGCCAGATTCGCCTCTCTATTGTGATGTCAAATATCAATACCATAATCGCCTCTCTACTGTGATGTCAAATATCAATGCCAGATTCGCGTCGCTGATGTGATGTCACATATGAATACTAGACTCGCGTCTCTGCTGTGATGACACATATCAATATCAGACTCGCGTCTCTGCTGTGATGTCACATATCAATACCAGATTCGCCTCTCTGTTGTGATGTCACATATCAATGCCAGATTTCGGTCTCTGTTGTGATGTCAAATATCAATACCAGATTCGCCTCTCTATTGTGATGTCACATATCAATACCAGACTCGAGTCTCTGCTGTGATGTCACATTTCAATGCCAGATTCGCCTCTCTATTGTGAAAACAAATATCAATGCCAGATTTGCCTCTCTATTGTGATGTCAAATATCAATGCCATAATCGCCTGTCTACTGTGATGTCAAATATCAATGCCAAATTCGCGTCGCTGATGTGATGTCACATATCAATACCTCTCTGTTGTGATGGGAAACAATACTCTAGTATACAGAGAAACACACGGCCATGAATGAGGGAGAATGCAACCCAGAAGTGAGTGAGAAGCAGACATAAATACACAGAGGGTTAAGGAGGGAAGTGGGAGCACACGGGGAACACAGGTGACACTGATAATCATAACAAGACATGGCAGGAGTAAAAGCAACACTGAGGGGAGACTGTCAAAGTAAAACAGGAAGTACAGAGGTTCAGACAGGAGGAGAGAGTGCACGACATAACGGGCTGGGGAAAAATGGAATAAAACACAAGGAGTTGAACAAGGGTCTACAGATACACAGAGGTGCACAGAGGGGGTAATCAAATAAGGAGCATCTTAACAGAACAACCTAGAAACCAGGGCAAAAATAAAGAACAAAACACAAAACGCATGAAAACTAAGAATACTGGGCCAACGTGGCCCAGAATCATGACACCACCCCCCCACCCCCCCACCCCCCCAAGGGCTGGTTCCCGACAGCCCAAACCCGCGAACCACAAAACAAGAAAACCCAAAAACAACCCACCCAGTGCAGGACGAAGGGAACAAAACCAAACAAAAGACAAGGAGCCTGAGACCAAAACTGAGTCCACAAATACACAAAAACAGGGAAGCAACGTCCCAAAAAGGTCAGAAGGTCAACCCGGGGGGTGACAGCACAAAAGTTCCCAGTTCGGCTAATCCGGGGGCCGGCCACGTGAAAAGTGGCAGTCGCAGCAGAACGGGTCCGGAGGCCGGCCGCGTGGAAGACGGTGGCGGCAGGAGAACGGGTCTGGAGGCCGGCCGCGTGGAAGACGGTGTCCTGATTCGCAATTTGAGGAAAAGACAAACGACTGCAGAGTCCCAGTAGATGTCAAAATAGTGATTTTATTAAACACATATATATGTGGGGAAGAAGCGTATCGTTACACTTTTCAAGGCAGTCTCCCCCGAACAAAAATAAGGAGTGGTATATATAACAGTTGATGACGAATAATATGCGTCAAAACACTTGGATTTACTGGAAATCTAAGTATCAATTCTCGTAATCTAAGAACACTCCAGTATATCGGACCCTTGACACCCTTTACTCCCTACTCCAGATGTTCTCTGTTATTGCTAAACGGTCACGTACACTGGACAAGTCACGTAGCAGTTTTGAGCAAAACAAGTTAAGAAACTGTGTGTGTATGCACAGGCCCTGCAATGTGAGTCTTGTGTGTCTTATCCTCCAGATTCCCCTGCAGCAAGCTGTGCTGGGCTCACAGGCCTCCATGCTGTAAACTTCTTATATGTGATGTGTTATATTGTAAGCAGATATGGAGTCATCTTAACTTTAGCTTAACTTTCTCACTTCCCCATAACTCCAAACCCCTCAGTTAACAACTCTCTAATAAACAATATGGATTACATGAATGTAGTTAAACCTGCAATGAAAGATTATTATGCCATTATTATGTGATTAGGTTCCTCTTAAAATACACATTATAATATAACATCAACAGATTCAATAAATGCTTTGATGAAATGATAATGATAAATGATGCAACAGTGATAACACTGGTTATGAATAATAACAGTAACAGTAAAAATATCCTCCTTTCCACACTCCTCCTCTTTGGCCTTTTGAGAAAGGCCAACCCTCATCAGGTTTGTCTCGCTCCTCAGACCACCCAGCCACCTCTTGTAACGGCATCATAGACCCAGGACCAGTGAAACCAGCTGGCCCCGAATCCATAGCCCTCTCCAGCAGTTTCATCAACACTCGTCTGGCCAAAGGGATGAGACAACATCCTACAACCAATATACTTATAAAAGTAACAAGAGAAAACATGGCAGACATAAACACACCCTTCCATTGCCCAAAAACAGACGTCATCCAGTCCCCCAGCACAGTATTCACACCCGAATGTTCATGCATAGTTTTAGATAACGTTTTCAGACTCTCCAGGGCCCTGGTTACAGTGCCATCTGGAGCTGTGTTGTTGGGAATGAAAGTACAACACATGTCACCAAACATGGCACATACACCGCCTTTCTCAGCCAACAACATGTCTAGGGCCATTCGATTTTGCACCCCCATCAAAGACGTCGGACCTAATTGTTCCGCAAACCCCTCCATGGCATCTCTGGTAAGGTTAGAGAGTCTCAGCAAGTTGTAATGAACGTAGTTAATGCGATCAACATTTTTATTTGGAGTTATCCATATGAACACACTTTGAAATCCTGCCGCTATTTGGTTAACCAATTTATATTCATCAGGAACCCCCCTGGGGACTCCTATTGAGTCAATCCAGGTCGGCGAGTCCGATCTTGGGTCATAATTACGTGTACCCGTTGTGCTTCTTACCCTCAACATGTGTCTCCTACGTCTGGCTGTCATTGCATGAGTGTCCTGTTGCGGAATAGTTTTTACCCTGTTTCCTATAAGCATCAATGGTGCTCCTAACCGCACCATAGCACATGTCCCCACACTCCCCAAAGGAACACGCACCAAAAGGGTGTAATGTACACAGTAATAATACAACCCACCTCTGGCCCATGTACCTATTACGGTGTTTGGGTTACTTACATTATTAGTGGTCCTTCCCGTGAGCGTCCTTACACACCAACTTGGGTCAATTTTTCCCAGAGTGTATTTCACGCTGTCCGTAGAAAACTCAAAACATGTGTAATTATCTCGTTTAGGTGTGAATGAACCTGTTTGCATACGCTTATCAATTGGCGGATATAAACTTGACAAGGTGGTGCAGTTACCGGTGTCCACAGCTTCTCTAGTTAGTCTCAGCATACAATTATAACCCCACTCATCCTCTGGATACAGAGGCGCAGGCTCAGTGAACAAACGAGGTCTAGCTGTAGCACAGGCAACACAGTCAAATACATTCTGTTCTTTAGCATTTTGAGCCACCCAATCTAGCCAGAGATTACTGTCACTGAATCCGGTGGCACGCTCAATTAAATCCTGAGGTTTTAGTCTAGTGTAATCTGTTGTAACAAGCCATCTCTCTTCCGGTTCCTGCTCCTTGTGAGTACCTGAAGTGACTGTTTGCTCCGTCAGATTTGTGACTGCACTTTTTCCGAGCGATTTAGACTTTGGATCAACTAAGTTCACCCGAATTACCCCCGTTGGATCTGACCCTATCACATGCACCCCAATTACTAGGTAGAACGCGCCTCCCGGAATCCCAGATTTAGGGAGTTCACTCCACGGTCCTAGGGAAAGAGTAATAGGGTTATGTGAAACCGAATAATCTCTTTGAATGGCTATCCCTTTCAGAGCCTGCGGCGCCTTTGGCTGCCATCCTACTCCTGTCCAACTAACCACATCCTCCCAGGAACACCACTGATCTGTTATGTAGGTGTGAACGTGTGCGTCCCACGAGGGGCCCCAAACTGCCTTACGGTAGCATATCATGGGATGATTACAAACCCACACATCATATGCTCTCCAGCTACTACTAGCCCCTGTACACTTAATGACACCACACAAATCGAACGTGTATGCTGTTGTGGACCCGTTAACGTAATCTAACTCGATCCCCCCAGAAGTGCTGAGACACTCATCCCCTTCACCCGAGACGTCACGCTTAAATTTCCTTGGTGACTTGATCGATTTGGACTCTGGAGCGGGTAGACCTCTGCGTCTGGGCAATTCACCTGTCTGCCAAAAAACAAACAAACATGTTAGAACACTCACACAAGTCAACACCCCAGCTATTTTCCAATTTCCCCACAATCTCATGATCTTTGTTCCCAGGCTCTCCTCTACTTTAGACTGGAGCCCCAGCCTAGTAAGCTTCACGCCTCATTGGCACCTCCTCTTTGCGTGGAGTGATGCTCGGCGATCCCTCCTCTTCGACTCCCCAGGTAGATGTTACGAGTTCGAAATTGAGGATGAGAGTAAAACAATGATAGTCCAGAAGAGGTCGGTCAAACAATTGATTTTAATGAATGCACGCAGCGTGGAGAGGTGTAAACTGCAAAACATCAGTTGTACATCTCTACCCAAAATACACTCTAGATTGCTTTTATAACATCAGGGTATTGTAACGCCCCCTCTTGCGTTTACAAGCACATAATTTGCATGTAGAGAACATTCATGTATTTTAAGAGATAACTGCAGACACAGAAGTTCCCCTTTCTGGCATCCATCCAAATATGGTGATGATCTCAGGCCTTTGAGGTCCCCATGGACTTGTCCTCCTTGTGTCACCTGTAACTAGGCAAACTCAAATGCCACAAGAAACTGAATACATTCAGGCCTTTGCTCAGACTATTTTACTGTAACAATATACTCAGCATATAAGCTTTTAAGATGATAGATTTAACTCAACGATTTAAAGTGGTCATAACTGCACCTGTAATAAACATGTTAATATTTGATTATGATAACCCCTGTAATACAAATTATAACATAATGCCAACAGCTTCAATAAGTGCTTTGATGAAATGATAATTAATGCAACGATAAGATGATGGTCTTGAACAGTAGCAGTAAAATAATCTCTTTAATTCTACATAGACTACTGGTTAGTCGTTGCACGGGCGAGAGGATTATTCTGCCTCTGTTTCACCCGTGTTGGTTGAAGATGAGCTTGTCTCCGCCAAGCTCTCATCAGCGACCGCACACTGAGACCAATGGAACCAGGTCTCCCCTTTCCCCTTCAACTGGACCGCTGTTGTGGTACGAGCCATCACCTCGAATGGCCCCGTCCACCTCGGATCTCTCCACTTTCGCTTGATGACCTTCAGCCACACCGCCTTGGCATCGGGGACGGACCTGTCCACCGTGCTCACTCCAGCTGCAACCTGTTGTGTGAAACTAGACACAAGAGCTTTTAATTCTTTCCAATATTCAGCATGCGTTCTATTACTTTTTATACTTTCTTCCGCCGGGACTGTCGTCCAGGGACCGGGAAACTGTCGTCCTGTCAACAGCTCGTACGGCGTGAATCCTGTGGATTGGTTAACACAACATCTTATTATCATTAATGCAATTGGCAGGGCTGCAACCCAATTTAGCCCCGTCTGAGCAGAAATTTTAGCTACTTTGTTCTTCAGATTTAGATTCATCCTTTCTACTTTCCCCTGGGACTGAGGATGATACACAGTCCCAAACCTGTGTTGCAACCCCAGCCTCTGTTCTACCTCTGCCAAATCGTTGTTCTTAAAATGAGTTCCATTATCTGATCTAATTCTTTTGGGAAACCCATGCCGAGGAATGTAATGATTGATTAAACACTTAATCACACTCTTCGCATCCTCCCTCTTTGTTGGCCACGCTTCGGGCCACCCCGTCAGAGCATCTACACTTACCAATAAATACCTGACTCCTCCTGGACCCACGTCGATCATGTCAGTGAAGTCAATGACAATCTCTTCTCCTGGTCTCTCTGGAATGGGAAACTTACCTGCCTCTGGCTTGATTACTGGCTTTGGATTGTGCCTCCCACAGATCAGGCACGTCCTGGCTTTCTCCTTAATCATATCTTTCAGAAATGGATGCCACCAATGGCACAGGTGTTTCTCCATTTGGGCCACGCCCACATGACCGAGCCCATGGGCTTCGGCAATCTTCTGCTTTGCCAGGTTGGCAGTCAGCACAGGTCGTCCGTCAGGTCCTCGCCATAGACCTCCTTCCTCCCATGCTCCTCGACTCTTCCACACCCCCTTCTCCTCCGGGGCTGCCTCCTCTTGGGCCTTCTTGGCCTCCTCCAACATGTTAATTCCTGACTCTTCTTCCACACTTATTTGCACCATCTGCCTTGGTGCTTTATATCCTGCAGCCTCCTTTGCGGCTTGATCGGCTTCTTGATTCCCCCGGGCCACCATACCAGTCCCACAGGAGTGACCTTTACATTTTATAATACTCACCTCCTCCGGATCCCCCAGCGCCTGTTCCAGTTCCTCCATTTCCTTCTTGTGGCAGATTGGTGCATTGTCCGCTGTCCTGAATCCTGCTCTTCTCCATTGGGCTAGCTCCACATGAGCTGCTCCAAAGGCATAAGCTGAATCCGTGTAAATATTGACTCTTTTTCCTTTCGTGAGTCTCAGGGCTCGGCTTAAAGCAATTACTTCTGTTCTCTGAGCCGACTGCTGCCCTTCAAGTCTTCCGGCCTCCTTCACTTCAAATTCAGTCCCATTTCTGCAAACTACAGCGTAGCCTGCTTTCAATCCTTCCTTATCTCTGTAGCAACATCCATCCGTGAACCAGTCTTCAGCTCCCGATATAGGCTCCACCTTCAAGTCTTCTCTGATTTTCTCTTCAACTTCAGCTCTCTTTGCGCAGTCGTGCGGCTCTCCTGACCCCATTAAATTTGCCATGTTGATTCCCTCATGTGTGAATGTCAGATTTGGAGCATCTAAGACTTTACTCACTCTCTGCTGTGTCAGTGGTGTCATAGTGAAGGCTTGTGAGTTCACATATGCCACTACACTGTGTGTGGTCAGCACTTTCAATGGATGGTCCCTCACTATGTGTGCTATTTTTTGTATGATTTTTGCAACCCGAAGTGCATGCTGTGTGCATACCGGGTGCCTTGTCTCTAATGGATTCAGTCTGATGCTGACGTACATAAGTACATCTCTCCCTCCCCTCTTTTTCTGAAACAACACCCCATTAACTATCCCGTGTGTTTCAGAAACATCAAGATAGAAGGGTTCATCATAGTTAGGGATGGCAAGATCAGCGGATCTTGACAGGTCTTGTTTCAATGTGATGAACGCCAACTCAGTGGCCGATGTCCATGGCAGTTCAGCCTTAAGGTTACGGACACCCACCATTTTTACCAAATCCCTCAAAGGAGCTGTTTTGCCTGCGTAATTTGGTATGTACTGCCGGCTGTATCCCGTTAAGCCTAAGAATGAGAGCAGCTCCTTAACCGTGTGCGGTTTTGGATGTGTCAGAATCTGATCCCGGTGTGTGTTCAGCAACCCCACTGATTTGTGAGCAATGACACGGCCCAGAAATGTTACCTCTGGTCGGACCAACTGCAACTTTTCTTTGCTCACTTTGAACCCACACTCAGCGAGTCTCTTCAGTATGGTAAGTGAGGCTGCCGTACACGCCGAAGCAGACGGCGCCGCAACCAACAAGTCATCCACATACTGCACCAGCGTGCACCCCTCTGCGAGGTGACACGGTGAGAGAGCCTATTTCAACACCTGGTTGAAAATTCCCGGGGACAGTGCAAACCCTTGTGGTAGCCGTGTGTATCTATACTGTTGCCCCCTGTATGTGAATGAAAAAATGTCCCTAAGAGACTCATGTAATGGGAGACAGAAAAACGCGTTAGCTAGATCAATACATGTAAACCACTTTTGATCTGGTGTTAGTGCTGTCAATGCTGTGTAGGGGTTTGGAACAGGCACAGTGTCAGTGCGTAGAACGGCATTTATGGCTCTTAAATCATGTGCCATTCTGTACTTTCCTGTCCCATGCTTCTCTACTGGCAAAATGGGAGTGTTCCAGTAGGATTGTGAGGGCTCAAGCACCCCTACTTTCAATAGCCCTTCAATGGTTTCTGCAATTCCCTCCTCAGCTTCCCTTTTATGTCTATACTGCGGTTTCCAGATTGGTGCTTCCGACTTCAGCTGGAACAAAACAGGCGAGCAAGTTGCCAGGCCCACATCTGTGGGTCCTCCAGACCACAAAGTGTCAGGAAGAGTCGCAAGTGCGGCCACTGCGTCAGCATGGTCTATTCTTTCCCTTCCATGGATTCTTGAGATTTGTTCATGCTCCAATATCACTGCGTCGTTTGACAGACAAGTGACACGGTAAATTTTACATTTTGGCGAATACCAAACATCTGGAATCTGAGTAGCTTGCCAACAGGGTTCGTCCAGGGCTCTCTTGACCATCGTTCCCAGCTCCTTTGCCTGATGACCCTCATGGACCGCCAATGTGATGTGGGGCACTGAATCAGGTCCCATTTTAAACCAAGGCCGTTGTTCTTCGGTTAAATTTACTGCTGCAGCGACGCCTTCAACACCGACATAGATGTTTTGAGAACACACATTCCAAGTCCGACCTTCAAGTTCAGACTGGAACTGGTCCCTGTAAATTTCATCATCTTCCCTATCATAATAGAGGGTGACGTGGTACGGATCTCGTGGAGGAGAATAGACCGCCAAGGCCATAATCCAAGGTTTCCACTGCTGGTACTGTCTCAGAATGCCTTCTTCCACCAACCGACCCCAGTATATGTCAGCTGTCGATTGTTCACAGTCTTGTAGCAAATACTGGTTCTTTGAAAGTGTCCCCAGGCACAGGAACTGTTTTCCACCTGGAAGCGTAACTGTTAGTCCATCCGCCGAACACATGATAGTGGCTCCCAGTTTTATGACAGGTCCCTGCCCATCAGATTCACTGGCACGTGAGGAGACACCACATATCTGTGCTTCAATGTCTGTTTTCAGGGCTGGATTGGTGATTGGCAGAGTCATCGGAACCCCAGAGAAACCCACAACACTCACCGTGTGATTGGAAAGTGTTGCACTGCTTGGTCTTTGTCTCAGCGTTGAGTAAGTTGCTCCAGTGTCCACCAGGAAGGTCATTTCAGTCCCTTCCACGGTCATCGACAACATAGGATCTGCCATTCCCATGCTGTCGGATCTCTGTGGGTCCCGTCAGTACAGCTCCTCCTCCCCGCCCCAATGGGCCAGGGGATACTGAGCCACCGGCGCCATGCCTGGGTTTGGAGCTTGATGTCCCCTTGTTTGGACGACTCTGCCTCGAGGAGCTCCATATGCCTGGGGTGGATAATAGGGTTCTTGTGGCCTTGGTGTAGGACAGTCGCGAGCCCAGTGTCCTTGTCCTCCACACCTGAGGCACCTGTGGGGGTCCAGCATAGGTCCCCCCAAACCACGACCTCTTAGTCCGCCTCCTCTTTGAGGTCCACCACGCCCCCTCAGTGACCTAGTAGCCCCCCAATTCCCCGCGAGTCTTCCTTGCCTTGGTCCATTGGCGGGCCATTGGTCATCAGGGTACAAGACCGGGTCTAGATCTGGCCAGTCAGGCCTCGGATCGCCCTGCGGCTTTGCCACCAGCATTTTCTTAGCTCTGTCTTTACTTTCTTTTTTCTTTTCGTTTAGTTTTTCTCTCGCCTCAGCCAGTTTTAATTTTACCAGCTGCCCTTGCGCCTCCTCCAACTCCAGTTTCTTCTTGGTCACCTCGTCCCTCTCCAGCTCAAGTCTGTGTATGATATGCCTCTCCCACTTAGCCGAATTTGCAACCGCAAAGTCTGGATTCTTTTGTAGGTCATTTCTCACTCGTTCTGGCAGACCTGCCAACACTGCGCAGCGAAACCACGCCCGATATTCTCCTTCCTGTCCAGGATGTTCCCCCGTTTGCATAATCCACTGTTCCTTTGCATGCTCTATAAACTCTCTAGGGGCGTGTTCTGGGCTCCACACTATTCTAGGTGTGGTGCCAGTGTTAGGGGTCGGATATTTGTCACGCACTGCGTCAGCGAGAGCATTTCGCACCCTTGCATAGGGGACATCATTTGGTTCACACGTAGTTCCTGCTATCTTTTCCACATCAGCCAGGCCTCCCCCTCGAAAGGCCCTCCCAGAGACGGCGCGAAAATCTCCCAGGGCAAGCTCTTCTCCTTCTGTGAGACTCCCCAGTCTTCTCAGCCAAGCAGCTCCTCCCTCTGTGATCGGGGGCAGCTGCTTCACCAGTGCCTCCAAGTCTCTGACATTATAGGGCTGATACACTGGTTCTCCTTTTAAACCCTTCATCAAAGGCAGCAAGAGTGGCAACTCATCCTCTATGTCAAACTGCCCCTCCCCAGTTTGCAATGCACTGCTCTGCCTCTGGTTCTTCTCAAAGATCGACTGTCTTTTGTCTCTTTGTTCCCCCAAAGTCCTTCCAGATCGAAGCGTCTTCAACCCCAAGTCAGCATGAAACTTTGGGGCGAACCCTTCAATCCCCAAGTTCGACACTTCCCGTGATTTCCGTGATTTACTTATCGAGTTCGAAATGTCCTTCTCCAATGCTTCGATCCTTTGTGCTACTATCCCCTCCTCCAGTTCTTTCAACTTCTCTTCTAGCTTTATCACGGCTTCCTGGTTGGTAGATATTTTCCCAACAACTTCCCCCTGCCACTGATTTTCCTCAAGGTCGCCAACATCTGGCCTCTGACAGGCTTTTTGGTTCACCCTTGGCGGCGACCTCTGAGACTGCGGTGCAGGGGTATCTTCCCCTGAAGTCCAGGAGTCCTGGGCTACGTCTTCCTGCCTGACCCGTTCTGGTGTCACCTGATCTGCACTCGTAGAAGCCACAGGTTGAGCTTCTTCCGTAGCTCCTTCTGGGCTGAAGTGGGAGGGAGGGAGCAAAGTCACACCCCGTGTAGTTATGCCCCCACTTGATGTCCCAGCAGCTGGTTGGGACTGAGTTACCTCTGGTGTAGCTGCAACCGATTGAGGCTGCGTCACTCCTGTACTGGTCCCTTCTGCCGGCCGAGCAGGAGTCGATTGTCTACTGGCTTCCTGAAAATCCACAATTCCTCCCTTCACTGTTCCTGTTTTCCCTCCCGGCCCCCACAGAGTGCCACCCTCCAAAGTCAATACTGGACAGATGTAAGGAGGGGGCGGGGCACTCGGGAGTTGCGTCAGGCTGGGATATCCAGACCTTGATGTTCCCTCAGCCATGGCTTCCTTTCCCAGTGTTGGTCTGGTCTCATCCACTTCCTCTTTCATCCAGTGAGACACCCCTTGGCACACAATCATGAACTTACAATACTTACCCTGTTTTTCCATCATCACCTTCTTTTCTGCCTTCACTTTTCTCCCCAGAAAGCGTCCCACATGTTCCTCTTCCAATTCCTTTATACTCTTTTCACATTTTTCACCTCCAACTTGGAAGATCAAATGGAGGGGTACTCTGTCCTCCAAAGTTTTTTGTTGGTCTTCACATAATTTCTTCACCTCTTCTGCCATTTCCTTACACTCCTGGGCAATCTCCTTAGGAGTTCCCTTGGAGGTAATTTTAATAGCCTTATTAAGTTGTTGAATCTGCTCCTTAAGTGGCTTGTACTTCTTTTCCCCACTGGGGGTCGCCCTCTCGTTGTCAGCCATTTTGCTTTTGACCTTACCCTCACAAAAATAGCCGCTCTTGAGCTCCTCCCCTTGGGGTTGCCTCGCCAAACTTCCCTTTTAACAGTCAGAGGCACCTACACTGCTTAAGCTTCACTTCCTCTAAGCTCTAACAGCCCCTCTCACACACACACACACACACACACAGACGCTCTCTCTGTCTCTCTCCTCTTACTCACAGTTACACCAGTTTTCCAAAAAACACAAAACACAAAACTTCTCAAAAGTCCACTACAACAATTTAAACACGCGAAGCCAGCAAAACTTCACTCTCACATTCACTCCACCTAGCAACTGCAAAGTTTTAACATACAAATAACTCCACTGTAAACACACTTCTCCCACCCTTACTAGGGAGAAAACATAAATCAACCAACTCACTCTACATGAAATGCTAAAATAACTCACCCACTTCTGCCTCCTTCGGCCAAACAGAAATATCAACCCTAACTCGCACTTATTTCCTTTTTCACTTATATAGTTCACGACAAGACAACAACTCTATTTTACAGGAATTTTGCATGAGAGCCCTTGATGACCTCCTCATGAAATATCACCACACCCGTGCTTACGCTCCAGAATCACAAACACAAGACTACAGGGTTTATTCAGTATGCACTAAATATTACCCACAACTTCTGACAAACTCTCCAAACGCTCTGTTATGCTCCTTTCTTCACTCAACCATGTCCACATTCATCACACACATTTTCATGCCTTACCGACACACGAACTTCACCCTTAAAAACACTTGAACACTTCCCCAGCACACAATATTCTACTTACTTCTTCCCACACTCAGCTTCTATATCCAATCACTCTCACCGCACACACAGTTATAATCGGTTTCAGCAATTTACACAGCGAATTTACACTTTATTATATATACACAGGCCTGTATGAACATGAAAAAACAAAAAGACACCAGATGCCAGGACAAGTTATTCAACAGTCCCTTATTTTATCCTTATCCTTATTCCTGTCACTTTTTATCCTCATTTTATCCTTATCCTTATCCAAAACCTCTGTAACCTTATACCTAACTTTTGACTAATTTTAAAAGCCTCTCGGCCCAGGCCCAGCCTTAGTAATCAATCACTCCGCTTCGGAACTGCCCTTACCGACAGCGGGCAAATTTTCTAAGCCCTAATTAATTTATAACCGCTTCCCGTGACTTTGACAGAGAGCTCCACATCCGGCGTCCAAGTATCACACTCACGCTTTCAGCTTTACTTAAAGCTCAGCAGTCAGTCACGTTGAAAGGTCATGGCTGGGTCCAACCCTTTCGACCAAACAGCGCAGTACAAAAGTGATCCCTGACCACTTGGTTCTTAACGGGTGTTCGAAGTCCCGCGGGTACCACCCGGGCTAAAAATAACCACGCGTCCACGGTTATTGGTCGCTGCCACACGCTGAACAAAGCTGCGCTCCTCGGAGTCCAACTCCGGTCCTAGACTAATTTAAATACTCTTTTAAAAGCATCACTGTGGGCTCCAAGCTCCAACCTTTTATTTTATCAACCATTTATTATCTGATGCCCGGATCTAATCCTAGTAATCAATGCGGGAATAAAATCCCTTGGCCAAAATGCCCTAATCTAACCTAATCTAACCCTTATTTGACTGGTGTCACAGTCAACAAATATAACCCAGCAACTTAACCACAAAGCATATTAACTTAAAAACACCACTTATTGACTTAAAATTCACCCCAAAATTAACAGCAACAAATTTTGTCAGTCCAATATTCCCCAAACTTTTACATTTATCACTAATTACCCCAAAATCACCACGGAGAATTCCCAGAAGCTCTACTGAGTGAATATTTAATTTAGCTTGTTTCCAAATCAGCACCTTTGGATATTATTTAATCAACAGGTGGTACTCACTTTTCTATGTCGCCTGGCGAGTCACTCAGTCGACCTGCTGGGCTCCCCTCCGTCCCTTTGACACCACCGGACCTCAGCCAAACCACCACACCAACGTCCCTCCTCAAACCTGTGTTTCGGCACCAAAAAACTGTCCTGATTCGCAATTTGAGGAAAAGACAAACGACTGCAGAGTCCCAGTAGATGTCAAAATAGTGATTTTATCAAACACATATATATGTGGGGAAGAAGCGTATCGTTACACTTTTCAAGGCAGTCTCCCCCGAACAAAAATAAGGAGTGGTATATATAACAGTTGATGACGAATAATATGCGTCAAAACACTTGGATTTACTGGAAATCTAAGTATCAATTCTCGTAATCTAAGAACAATCCAGTACATCGGACCCTTGACACCCTTTACTCCCTACTCCAGATGTTCTCTGTTATTGCTAAACGGTCACGTACACTGGACAAGTCACGTAGCAGTTTTGAGCAAAACAAGTTAAGAAACTGTGTGTGTATGCACAGGCCCTGCAATGTGAGTCTTGTGTGTCTTATCCTCCAGATTCCCCTGCAGCAAGCTGTGCTGGGCTCACAGGCCTCCATGCTGTAAACTTCTTATATGTGATGTGTTATATTGTAAGCAGATATGGAGTCATCTTAACTTTAGCTTAACTTTCTCACTTCCCCATAACTCCAAACCCCTCAGTTAACAACTCTCTAATAAACAATATGGATTACATGAATGCAGTTAAACCTGCAATGAAAGATTATTATGCCATTATTATGTGATTAGGTTCCCCTTAAAATACACATTATAATATAACATCAACAGATTCAATAAATGCTTTGATGAAATGATAATGATAAATGATGCAACAGTGATAACACTGGTTATGAATAATAACAGTAACAGCAAAAATATCCTCCTTTCCACAACGGCGGCTACGAAGCATCGGGCGTACTGGTCGAGGCTTGGTGGGCATAGGACCAGACGAGACAAGACCAGACGAGGCAGGACCAGACGAGGCAGGACCAGACGAGGGCGTGGCAGCCACAGGCGACGGAGCCGGACCAGACGGCAGCGTGGCAGCCACAGGCGAGGTTGAAGCCAAAGCAGAGGCTGGACCAGGCGAAGCAGATGCAGAGGCAGGACCAGGCGAAGCAGATGCAGAGGCAGGACCAGGCGAAGGCGAAGCAGATGCAGAGGCAGGACCAGGCGAAGCAGATGCAGAGGCAGGACCAGGCGAAGCAGATGCAGAGGCAGGACCAGGCGAAGCAGATGCAGAGGCAGGACCAGGCGAAGGCAACTTGGACCCTCCAGCGGAGACGAGGAGGTGCTGGCCGGGCTGACCAGAGCCGCTAGCGGAGACGAGGAGCGGCTGGAGGGGTTCTCCTCAACCCCCAGCAGAGACGAGGAGTGGCTGGAGAGGTTCTCCTGAACCCCCAGCGGAGACGAGGAGCGGCTGGAGAGGTTCTCCTGAACCCCCAGCGAGGACAGATGCAGAGCCAGCAGGTGCGGAGACTTCTGGCTGAGGGCACCCTAACTGTGGCTGCACAGGGCACGCAGTCGGCTCGAGATGCAACGGCTGGGGCTGTGCAGGGCAAACAGTCTTATGCTTAGCAGGCACGGGCGAAGGGGAGTTTACACAGGCAGCGTCTGAGTTAACCTTTTTGAGTTGTGGCACAGAAAAAACCACAGCCCGAGAAACTGACGGAGCAACACTGGGAGTCACAGATACAGGAGCTGGTTTAATGATTAAACTGTTCATAGCAGAGGAATGGATAATAGTCTCTGTGTAACCTGGCTCAGGCAGAACACTAGGAGTGGATGTTAAATTGGCTTGCTCAGCAACACAGGTCTCATTCTCAGTAACTATTTGAGAAGCCAAGAGAGCAATGGCTGGTTGATGAGTTGGCTGGGAAATATCAGAAACGTCAAAAGACAAAACAGGCTGGAGCATGAAACTGTCACTAGAAGGAGCATCGGCTATAGAACACACAGTTTCGGGGGGTTTGTGCTCCTCAGCATGCACTGTTACATCCCGAGCTGATGATGGTGGTGGTGTGTGGCTGAGCTCAGACAGAGAAACCTCAGAATGTACAGTCTGAGTAAAACGGTTCTGCGGGGCTACAATGCTGGTAGCAGTATGTAGGTGAGTCTGGTGTGGAATAACAGTCTTTGGTTCCGCTTACTCTACAGGTGAAACCTTCATACTGGCTAACTCAGAGGAAACACTGCGAGTGTTACAAGAATCTGATGGCTCAGGAACACAAAGATCGCTAGGTAGGACAGTCGGTGAATAACTTGGCACCGAGGTGTGACTCGGAATAATGTCTTTAGAGTCCAAACACACAGTGGTGGAGTTATCTGAGTCAGGCAACACAATGGCAGGCAAAACAGAGTTACTCACAGTAGAGGAACAGTCATGGGGTCCGGGATCAGAAAACTTGGGCTGAGTGTGTGACTCACAGTCACTCTCCCACGGGTGCAGCCAGCTCAGCTGTACTGGGGCGCTGAACTACTACAGGGGACTGCATTGAAGTCTGCACTGGCACAGGGGGCTGCACTGAAGTCTGTACTGGCACAGGGGACTGCACTGAAGTCTGCAGCAACGGTTGTGGTGAGAGTGGAGTAGGTGGTGGAGTAGATGACTGCACAGGAGAATGAACTAGAGGTGACTGCACCGGAAACTGAGCTAATGGTTCTGTTGCAAATGTAGCTGCTGATGACGGAGCAAATGGCTGTGCTACAGGGAGCTGGGACACAGGAAACTGAGTGGTGGTGGTGGTGAGAGTGGAGTTGGTGGTTGAGGAGGAGACTGGGCTGACCGGACGGGAGGAGACTGGACTATGGGTGACGGAGCGGCACACTGAACTGAGGGCGATGGAGTGGCACACTGAACTGAGAGCGACGGAGCGGCACACTGAACTGAGGGCGACGGAGCTACAGGGGACTGGAGAACAGGAGACTGAATCACAGGGCATTGGAGGACTGGAGACTGGACTGCGAACTGAATAGCAAGCGAGTGAACTGACTGGACTAGAAGCTGAACAGTAGGCGAGTGAACTGACTGGACTGGAAGCTGAACAGTACGCGAGTTAACTGACTGGGCTGGCGAAGCTAATGGCTGAGCAGAGGTTGGTGAGGCTAATGGCTGAGCTGAGGGCAGATTGTAATCCACAGAGGAAAACATGGCTTTATTCTCGATGGGTATGTTATCATGATGTCTGGGATCTGAATGCTTGAGCGGAACGAGAAAAAGACCGTCACTCTCACCAACGGGTGCAGTCTGCTCAGCTGTACTGGAGCGACGGCGGCGTGAACGGCGTTTTCGCCGAGAAGGGGGAGGAGATGAACCAGGCCGCGAATCCTCCAGCGGACTGGGCTGAACGTCCTCCGACTCTTCATACTGGAGACGCAGCTCCGGGCGGATGCGTACAGTGGAGACGAGGAAGTCCTGGATGTGGGGGTGTAGCGCGCCGAATAGCCATGGGAGTCCGGAAACCATCCTCTCTAACTGGATGGCTACGGTCTCCTGATACTCGTCCCCTGGCAGCACTTCCCACTCCTGACAGTGATACTCCACAGTGTAGATTAAATCCGCCCGGAGCTCAGCGGAGGGATTGTGAACTGCTGGGTCCAGGTCGTGGTCGCCTTCTTCTGTCATCATTCGGCTGTGTGGCAGGCAGGAAGTGGACCCAAACGCAAGCCCACAGAGGCAGGGATGAACTCAAAACACAGCTTTATTGCTGGAGGGAAATGGCAAAACAAACTGATAGGAAATTAAACTGGGAAACAATACACTAGTACACAGAGAAACACACGGCCATGAATGAGGGAGAATGCGACCCAGAACTGAGGGAGACGCAGACATAAATACACAGAGGGTTAACGAGGGAAGTGGGAGCACACGGGGAACACAGGTGACACTGATAATCATAACAAGACATGGCAGGAGTAAACGCAACACTGAGGGGAGACTGTCAAAGTAAAACAGGAAGTACAGAGGTTCAGACAGGAGGAGAGAGTGCACGACATAACGGGCTGGGGAAAAATGGAATAAAACACAAGGAGGGGAACAAGGGTCTACAGATACACAGGGGAGCACAGAGGGGGTAATCAAATGAGGAGCATCTTAACAGAACAACTTAGAAACCAGGGAAAAAATAAAGAACAAAACACAAAACAAACGAAAACTAAGAACACTGGGCCAACATGGCCCAGGATCATGACAGGTTTAGTTTATTTGATGTAAAACTTCAGTGCATGGTCCCTTGGATCAGCTGACAAAGATCCCATTAACAGGCTGGTTAGGTATTGTTGTGGAAATTTTAATTACCAAAGCCTGCAGACGGGATGAGTTGTAACAACACCTTTATTTCAGCTATCTCATGCATGAGGAGGGACATCAGTCAGGGGGTACTGAAAGTCGTCTCTGACAATGAACAGTTCAGGTCCTTTTTATACACAGTCACAGAACAAAAGGCTTTTACAGTTGCAGTTCACACCTTGGCTCTAAACAGACAGACTCTATATCACCTGTGTGAATCTCCCCCACTCTGGGGACAAGCCTTCCTGTGTGAGCTTCCGCATCCTGGGAGACATTCACCAGTTTCTCACCGTCTGTTTCCCAGCGTGAATGAGGTGTGAACCAGACATACTAAACTAAGTAACATGAAAGCAATACAATACATTAAAGGACAATACACTAAAGAGAAATCCCACAACAGTTCTTAATGGTTTTGATTTAGTTTATTTGATGTAAAACTTCAGTGCACTGTCCCAGGGATCAGTTGACACAGATCCCTGGAACAGGCTGGTTAGGTATTTAATGGTTTTGGCTTAGTTTATTTCATGTAAAACTTCAGTGCATGGTCCCACGGATCAGCTGACACAGATCCCATGAACAGGCTGCGTAGGTATTTAATAGTTTTGGTTTAGTTTATTTGATGTAAAACTGCAGTGCACGGTCCCTTGGATCAGCTGACACAGATACCATGAACAGGCTGGTTAGGTATTTAATGGTTTTGGTTTAGTTTATTTGATGTAAAACTTCAGTGCCTAGTCCCACGGATCAGCTGACACAGATCCCTGGCACAGGCTGGTTAGGTATTGAATGTTTTTGTCTTAGTTTATGTAATCAAAAAGTTTAGTGCACTGTCCCAGGGATCAGCTGACACAGATCCCTGGCACAGGCTGGTTAGGTATTTAATGGTTTTGTCTTAGTTTATTAGATGTAAAACTTCAGTGCATAGTCCCATGGATCAGCTGACACAGATCCCATGAACAGGCTGCGTAGGTATTTAATGGTTTTGGTTTACTTTATTTGATGTCAAACTTCAGTGCATAGTCCCACGGATAAGCTGGCACAGATCCCTGGCAAAGGCTGCTTAGGTATTTAATGGTTTGGCTTAGTTTATTAGATGTAAAAAATTCAGTGCATAGTCCCACGGATCAGCTGACACAGATCCCATGAACAGGATGGTTAGGTATTTAATGGTTTTGGTTGAGTTTATTTCATGTAAAGCTTCAGTGCACTTTCCCAGGGATCAGCTAACACAGATCCCATGAACAGGCTGGTTAGGTATTTAATGGGTTTGGTTTAGTTCATTTGATATAAAACTTCACAGCACGGTCCCAGGGATCAGCTGACACAGATCCCATGAACAGGCTGCGTAGGTATTTAATGGTTTTGGTTCAGTTTATTTGATGTAAAACTTCAGTGCACGGTCCCAGGGATCAGTTGACACAGATCCCTGGCACAGGCTGGTTAGGTATTTAATGGTTTTGTCCTAGTTTATTAGATGTAAAACTTCAGTGCAGAGTCCCACGGATTAGCTGACACAGATCCCTGACAAAGGCTGGTTAGGTATTTAATGGTTTGGCTTACTTTATTAGATGTAAAACTTCAGTGCACGGTCACAGGGTTTAGTTGACACAGATCTCTGGCGCAGGCTGGTTAGGTATTTAATGGTTTTGGTTCATTTTATTTGATGTAAAACTTTAGTGCATGGTCCCAGGGATCAGCTGACACAGTTCCTGGCGGAGGCTGTTAGGTATTTATTGGTTTTGGCTTTTTTATTTGTTGAAAAAACTTCAGTGCTCGGTCGCAGGGAGCAGCTGACACAGATTTGTTGAACAGGCTGGTTAAGTATGTAATGGTTTTGGTTTCGTTAATTTAATGAAAAAACTTCAGTGCTCGATCGCAGGGATCATCTGACACAGATCCCTGACGCAGGCTGCTTAGGTATTTAATGGTTTTGACTTTGTTTATTTGATGTAAAACTTCAGTGCTCAGTAGCAGGGATCAGCTGACATAGTTCCCTGCCACAGAATGGTTAGGTATTTAATGGTTTTGGTTTAGTGTATTTGATGTAAAATTTCAGTGCATGGTCCCACGGATCAACTGACACAGATCCTTGGCGAAGGCTGGTTAGGTATTTAATGGTTTTGACTTTGTTTATTTGATGCAAAACTTCAGTGCATGGTCCCAGGGATCAGCTGACACAGATCCCTGGCACAGATTGGTTAGGCATTTGATGGAATTGGATTACTTTATTTGATGTAAAACTTCAGTGCATAGTCTCATGGATCAGATGACATAGATCCCTGGCACAGGCTGGTTAGGTATTTAATGGTTTTGGCTTAGTTTATTTGATCAGAAAGTTTAGTGCATGGTCCAAGGGATCAGCTGACACAGATGTCTGGTGCAGGCTGGTTAAGTATTTAATGGTTTTGGGTTAGTTTATTTGATATAAACTTTAAGTGCTCGTCGCAGGGATCAGCTGACACAGATCCCATGAACAGGCTGGTTAGGTATTTAATGGTTTTGGTTTAGTTTATTTGATGTAAAACTTCAGTGCTCGGTCGCAGGGAGCAGCTCACACAGATGTCTGGCGCAGGCTGTTTAGGTATTTAATATTTTTGTCTTACTTTATTTGATGTAAACCTTAAGTGCTCGGTCGCGTGGAGCAGCTGACACAGATGTCTGGCACAGGCTGGTTAGGTATTTAATGTTTTTCTCTTAGTTTATTTGATGTAAACCTTAAGTGCTCGGTCGCGTGGAGCAGCTGACACAGATGTCTGGCGCAGACTGGTTAGGTATTTAACGGTTTTGGCTTAGTTTATGTGATCAGAAAGTTTAGTGCACAGTCCCAGGGATCGGCTGACACAGATCCCTGGCACACACTGCGTAGGTGTTTAATAGTTTTGACTTAGTTTGTTTGGTGTAAAACTTCAGTGCACGGTGCCAGGTATCAGCAAACACAGATCCCTGGCACAGGCTGCTTAGGTATTTAATGGTTTTGACTTAGTTTGTGTCGCTAAACCAAGCAATGTTGAGCAATGAAACAAACCAACGGATGCCCAGAAGAGTGCAATCAAACGATGAGTTTATTACATCACATTAGCACACGTTTTCTGCTAAAAATACATTTGAGAATACTTTTAAAGCAACAGGGATAACGCCCCCTTCAAATTTACAGACAGTTCCTCTTTAGTTAACACCTTCCATGTAAGGCAATAAGTTTGAAGCCCAGAAGGTTCTTGGGGCTGGTACTTCTCTTGACTGGTCCTCTGTCATCTGTTGCCAAGTAAACTAAAATGCAGTTAGAAGCTAAATGAATTTCAAGCGTGTATGCAGTCCTTCTATGCTCCAGTCACTTACACAATAGATTGTGAAGACATAGCGCTTCACAAAGCTTAAAACCTTTAATAGACTGAACATCAACTCTGAATGAGCACAAAAATGCAATGTGTGTATAAAATGATTATGGCTGCACCTGTAATAAAGGTTAATATGGTGGCAAACATCTTTAATACAATATCAGTGCTGTAAGGTATATTATTACGGCACTGTTAATAATGCAGGTTATATCGTAGCAATAAAATAATTTCTGTATCTCCACATTCCCTCTCTTCAGCTTTCTTTTGGAAGCTCACCACACCTGGTGTTGTGTCACTCCTCAGCCCCCTCAGTTACTACAGAGGTTATCAGTGGACACTGAAACACCGGAACCACCGCTCCGGGGTCCACTGCCCTCGTTATTACCTTTACCAACAATCCTCTGGCACAAGGAATGAGACAACAACCACAGGTGACCAGTAACCCTAAGAATGTTGCGAGCATTGCAGATATAGCCAAACCTTTCCATTGTCCAAACACGGATGCCATCCAACTCTCCAGCGGGTTGTCAATTCCTGAGTGCTCATGCATGGTTTTAGACAGAGTTTTAAGGCCCTCCAGGGCTCGAGTTACTGATCCATCTGGAGCAGTGTTATTGGGGATGAAGGTGCAGCACATGTCTCCAAACATTGCACATACGCCCCCCTTCTCCGCCAACAACATGTCAAGGGCCATTCGATTTTGCACTCCCATCAAAGAGGTCGGACCCAATTCTTCTGCGAACCCTTCCATGGCGTCACTGGTTAGGTTAGAGAGTCTCAGCAAATTATAATGAACATAGTTTATGTGATTGTAACACTGGTGGTGCAATACTAGTAATGGGCATGTAAGACCTGTTAGTGCTACTTCTTGCCTTCTTTGCATGTAGTATGGGCAGTGTAGTTACCTTTAACCACAGTACGAGGACAGAAGGGAAATATGGGCCAGATCAGACAGGTTCTAGATTCGTAGGAGCCAAGGGTGTGTGACAACAGAGGACTTGTACGCAGTAGGTGTAGAAAACACAGTTGCATTTATTGACAATTATTAAAGTTTAGCAGGTTGTGCACATTTAAGAAAGGTAGAGCACGCTTCTTGAAAACAAAATAAAATAAAATAAACCCCACAAATGGTCGACCCAAGGATATATTGTCTTTTGTGTCCTTTTTTTAAAGTCAATTTCAGTCTGTCAATGTTCAATAGTCACTCAGTGTGTTTGTAACCAGTCGGGTTACAATCTACCAGTTCATCCGGCTCTTTGGGCTGGGCTCGCCATCCAGTACTGGAAAAGGGATCCTCGATTCTTCTCAGGTCCTCAAAACCAATCCAATCCAAATAAGCAAAGGAAAAAAACCTGACCTGCGGACCAGGCCAGAACACAGTAGTTCAACATTTAAGCTATCATGTCTGTAACTTATTATTACTACTAGTTGCTTGTAGTGTTTCTAAATCTCTTTCTAAACATTCTATGTTGTACAACAAATTATTCTAATTTCAAAGGGAAAAAGTGCATAGGAAACACACATTTAAAATAATACAAAATAGCTCAGCAGTGCATTAAAATACACATTGGCTTGAGACTTATCAAGTTTCAGCTAAGTAAAGTGCAGGTGAAGGCACTTAATTTCACGTTGCTTTCACGTTGCAGAACTATAATTAGCACCATGAGAAAAGTGAACATGTGCTAACATAACAACTTCCCACAAAACCATACATTATACATCAATACCACAGTAATGTGACATGAACCTTTAAAGAACATTTCGTATGAAGTGCAGCAGACTCAGTGCTACTTGCTTTAGCCTCGGAAAGGGCACTTTCATTGCAAAATGGCTAGCGTAGCATGCTATGCTAGTGCACATGTACTGCCTGGGACTTACCATGTGAAGCAACAAATGCTACACGGGGTTTCACAGTGCTCACGCTGGCTCACGGCCTCTAGAATAAGGTATCACTCTCATTATTCTCGCCGAAAAAGGGCTTTCACTATCCAGCTAGCTTCTTCGCCGCACGGGTAAACGGATCTTTCACCGTCTGTGTCTCTGGCGTATCTGACTGGCACATGAAGGCACACACAGGTGTCTGAGCAGCGCACACAGACTGGGGGAGGGTCAGACCAGCCAATGATTGGTCGCTCAGTGGATCTAACAAACACACTCCACAGGACTAAGTCCTGCCCCCACACCATTTATATATTACATATACATACGTACATATTAATTAAACTTATGTTTACATGCTTTTTATCAGTATTTATTATATTTAACTTCTTTTTATCAATATTTATTACCATTATGAAATTAGTATTTTAATCAAAAGAGTATTAATATTTATGCTTTTAATCCCGTTTTTAACACTGGGTTACACGATCAACATCCTTATTAGGCGTTATCCAGATGAATGTACTTTCAAATCCTGAAGCTACTTGGTCTACTAGTTTATACTCATTTGGAACTCCCCTGGGCACTCCTATTGAGTCAATCCAGGTAGGTGAGTTCAGCCTAGGATTGAAAGTATGTGTCCCCTGTGTCCCTCTCTTCACTAAGATGTGTCTGTTATGTCTGGCTGCCAATGTACGTGTGTTGTGTTATGGTATGGCCCACAGTCGCACCATGGCACACGTTCCCTCGCTTCCCAGAGCAACACGGACCAAAAGGGTGTTCTGCCCACAATAATAATACAGCCCACTTCTTGCCCATGTTCCAATCAGCGTGTTTGGGTCACTTACATTGTTTGTGGTTCTCCCCGTCAGAGTAACGGAACACCAGCTTGGGTCAATGTCTCCCACCTTGTACTTTACCGTATCTGTGGAGAACTTGAAACATGTATAGTTATCTTGTTTTGGCACAAATGGTCCTGCTTTTGTCTGCTTCGGGATTGGGGGAAATAAACTAGACAACAGAGTGCAGTTGCCAGTACTCACTGCACTTTTAGTCAGCCGCAGCATACAGTCATAGCCCCACTTGTCCTCTGGATACAGTGGTGCGGGCTCCGTGAACAAACGTGGTCTGGCTGAAGCACAGGCAACACAATCAGATACATGTTGTTCTTTAGCATTTTGAGCCACGCAGTCCAGCCAGAGGTTACTGTCACTGAACCCGGCGGCACGCTCAATTAGGTCCTGAGGCTTCAACCTAGTGTAATCCACCGTCAGGACTCGTCTACCTTTTGGTTCTTGCTCCTCTGGTGCTACAGTTGACGACTCGTTCCCCAATTGCCCTGTGGAGTGTGTGACAGAGTTTATTGTATTGTTAATCGTGTGTGTGACAGTTTTTTCTATGACCAGCTTAGGTTTTGGATTGACTAAGTTAACTCTAATTACCCCAATTGGATCTGTTCCCGACACATCTACCCCAATTACCAGATAGAATACACCACCCGGACTTTCAGATTTGGGCAGGGAGCTCCACAGACCTAGAGAAAGTGTGATAGGGTTCTGGGATGCAGAAAAATCCCTCTGAATTGCTATTCCCTTTAAGCCTCCCGGCACATATGGCTGCCACCCTACTCCTGTCCAACTTACCACGTTATCCCAGGAACACCATTGCCCTGCTGTATATACTCCCCCTGAACGATGGATCCCTGGACTGGAATAAGGGCTCCCTCTCCTGGTGCATATCATTGGGTGATTACAGACCCACACATCATATCCCCTCCAGCTGCTACTAGCCCCTTTACACTCAATGACCTCACACAAGTCAAACGTGAATGAGCTTGTGGACCCTTTAACGTAGTCCAGTTCTATGCCATTATATGTGCTGAGGCACTCATCCCCTTTACCTGACACCTCGCGCTTTGGTCTTCTCAATGGTCCCATTTCGGCAATTAATGTCTCAGGAAGTGCTGTGCTGGACTGGCCTCCGTGTTTGGACAAGTGGCCTTGGGTGCTCTGCAAAATATAGACAATAAAACACACAGCCATGGTCAATATTATTGCATATAATAAACATGTGGTTGTAAGGAACATTTTAATAAGTTTTTTCTCATTACGTATCTCTGATTCGTGTGTTTGCATTGTGTTGTGTGTTCTTTTGCACTTTGGCTAGAAATTTCTCCCCTTTCTGGAGTTACTGATTTGTTACCACTCCTTTTCGCTGGCGCGGCGACTTTCTGCGATACCCCTCTTCTTTCTTCAGCCTCCCAGGTAGACTGCTGGTCGGCCCGTTGCACAGGTGAGAGGATTTATTATGCCTCTGTATTTCGTTGACACCTGTGTTGGGTGGAGACAAGTTTTCCTCCACCAAGCTCTCGTCTGCTAGTGCACACTGCGACCAGTGGAACCAGGTGTCGCCTTTTCCTTTCAGTTGAACTGCTGTAGCCATCCGGGGAGTCACCTCGTACGGACCGGTCCAGCGGGACTCTTTCCACTTGCGTTTGATGACCTTCAGCCACACCGGTTTTGCCTCAGGGGTCGCCCTGTCCACAGTGTGTACTCCAGGCGTAACCTATTTTGTGAAACTCGAGACAAGAGCTTTTAATTCATTCCAATATTCTGCATGAGACCTGTTACTTTTGATACTCGGTTCTGCCGGGACCGCTGTCCAGGGTGCTCTGAACTGCCTTCCCGTCTGCAGCTCGTAGGGTGTGAAATCTGTGGATTGGTTAACAGAACATCTTATAGTCATTAGAGCAATTGGCAGGGCTGAAACCCAATTTAGCCCCGTCTGTGCACAAATTTTAGACAACTTGTTTTTCAAGTTTAAGTTCATTCTCTCTACTTTCCCTTGAGATTGAGGATGGTACACTGTCCCAAACCTGTGTTTTACTCCCAACATCCTCTCCACCTCCGCCAGGTCTTGGTTCTTAAAGTGGGTCCCATTGTCTGATCTAATGCGCTTGGGAAACCCGTGCCTGGGAATATAATGATTGATTAAGCACTTAATCACACTTTTAGCATCCTCCCTTTTAGTAGTCCATGCTTCTGGCCAGCCGGTCAGAGCATCTACACACACCAATGGCTGACACCGGCCCTCGGGGCCACCCCTGCCCACCCCTGACATACTGTATCAGTGTACACCCCTCAGGCAACTGACAAGGTGACAGGGCCTCTTTGAGCACCTGATTGAAAATGCCAGGGGAGAGTGCAAAGCCTTGTGGCAGACGTGTTTATCTGTACTGGCGACCTCTGTATGTGAATGAGAAAATGTCTCTGAGTGAGTCGTGTAAGGGGAGACAGAAGAATGCGTTAGCAAGGTCAATGCATGTGAACCACTTTTGGTCCCATGTAATGGCTGTTAGAGCTGTGTACGGGTTAGGTACGGGCACAGTGTCAGTACGTAATATGGCGTTAATGGCCCTGAGGTCATGCGCCATTCGGTACTTCCCTGTCCCATGTTTCTCCACCGGCAAAATTGGTGTGTTCCAAAAGGATTGCTAGGGCTCAAGCACTCCTACTTTCAGCAGCCCTTCAATCGTCTCAGCAATCCCTTCCTCTGCTTCAGGTTTGTGCTTATACTGTGGTCGTGAAATTGGTGTTTCTGACTTGAGCTGGAACAGAACAGGCGAACAATTGGCTAGGCCGACATCTGTGGGTCCAGTAGACCACAGAGTGTCAGCCAATTACGAAAGTTCCGCCACTGCGTCTGGGTGATCCGTTCTCTCCCTGCCATGTGTTTTCGATATTTGTTGATGTTCTAGTATCACTGCGTCGTTGGACAAACAAGTGATACGGTACGTTTTACATTTTGGTGTATACCAGACATTTGGAATTTGGGTGCTTTGCCACCAAATGTTATCCAGCGCCCGCTTGACCACTGATCCCAGTTCCTTTGCCTGATGACCTTCCCGGTATACATCATCGTAGAAATCATCGTAGAAAAGAGTGACGCAAGGCTCATGATCCAGGGTTTCCATTATTGGTATTGTCTCAGAATGCCTTCTTTTACCAGGCGCCCCCAGTAAATGTCAGCTATGGGTTGTTCACAGTCTTGCATCAAGTACTGATTCTTTGAGTTTGTTTCCAGGCATGGGAGAGGCGTTCCTCCTGGCAGAGTCACAGTTAATCCATCAGAACACATGATAGTGGCTCCCAGTTTGATGAGTAAGTCTCTGCCCATCAGATTCACAGGCACTTGTGGGGAGACCACATATCAGTGCTTCAAAGTTTGTTTGCCCAGCTTGATCAGAGCTGGGACTGTAAGTGGCAGAGTCATAAAGGTTAGGATCAAGATCTGGCCAGTAAGGCACGGGATCAGCTTTGGGCTTTACAATCATCATAGTTTTGTTGGCCTCTTTCCGCTCTTTTTTCTTAGAATTATGCTTCTCACGGGCTTCATTCAGCTACAACTTCAACAGTTGCGCCTGTGCATCTTCTAGTTGTTTGTTCGCCTCGTCCTGTTCCAACTGGAGCCGATGGACCACGTGTCTCTCCCACTGAGTAGAGTCTGCCACTGTAAAATCTGGGTTCTTTTCTAAATCGGTTGTTACTTTGTCCGGAAGCCCCTTCAGCACCGCTGCGCGAAACCACGCTCTGTGCTCTCCTTCCTGGCCTGGATGTATGCCAGTTTGTGACATCCATTGTTCCTTAAATTGCTTGCTTGCTTGCTTAGCTCTCTCCAGAAATTCTCTGGGGGTGTATTTGGGGTCCCAGGAAATCTTTGGTATGGACCCTAAATTTGGTATCATATATTTCTCACAGACTGCGTCAGCTAGCTTGTCTTCCACCGTGTTATATGGCATGTCAATTGGGTAGGCTGTGGTGTTAGCAATTTCCTCTACGTCTGCTAATCCTCTGCCTAGCATACATCTTCCTGCTATCGCCCGGAAGTCTCCAGTGGCTAGCTCCTCCCCTCCTGTTAAGGTTCTTAACTTCCTCAACCAAGCTGCTCCTCCCTCTGTTATGGGTGGAAGCTGTTTAACCAGCGCTTCCAATTCCCATATTTTGTACGCGCGGTAAACTGGTTCTTGCTTTGGGACGATCATTAGGGGCATTTCAAACAATAGAGAGGCGAATATGGCACTGATATGTGACATCACAACAGAGAGGCGAATCTGGCATTGACATTTGACATCACAACAGAGAGGCGAATATGTCATTGATATGTGACATCACAATAGAGAGGCGATTCTGGCAATGATATGTGACATCACAATAGAGAGGCGATTCTGGCATTGATATTTGACATTACAAAAGAGAGGCGAATCTGGCATTGATATTTGACAACACAATAGAAACGCGAATCTGGCATTGATATTTGACATCACAATAGAGAGACAAATCTCCCATTGATATGTGATTTCACAATAGAGAGGCAATTCTGGCATTGATATGTGACATCACAATAGAGAGGCGATTTTGGCATTGATATTTGACATCACAACAGAGGCGAATCTGTCATTGTAATTTAACAACACAGTAGAGAGGCGAATCTGGCATTGATATTTGACATCACAATAGAGAGTCGAATCTGGCATTGATATGTGACATCACAATAGAGAGGCAAATCTGGTATTGATAATTGACATCACAGCAGAGACATGAGTCTGGTATTGATCAGTGACATCACATCAGAGACACGAATCTGGCATTGATATGTGACATCACAGCAGTGAGGCGAATCTGGCATTGATATGTGATTTCACAATGGAGAGGCGAATCTGGCATTGATAGGTGATATCACAATAGAGAGGCGAATCTGGCATTGATATGTGACATCACAATAGAGAGGCGAATTTGGCATTGATATGTGACATCACAAAGGAGAGGCGAATCTGGCATTGATATGTGACATCACAATGGAGAGGTGAATTTGGCATTGATATTTGACTTCACAATGGAGAGGCGAATCTGGCATTGATATTTGACATCACAACAGAGAGGCGAATCTGGCATTGACATTTGACATCACAACGGAGAGTCGAATCTGGCATTGATATGTGACATCACAATAGAGAGGCGATTCTGGCAATGATATGTGACATCACAATAGAGAGGCGAATCTCCCATTGATATGTGACATCACAATAGAGAGGCGATTCTGGCATTGATATGTGACATCACAATAGAGAGGCGATTTTGGCATTGATATTTGACATCACAACAGAGGCGAATCTGGCATTGTAATTTAACAACACATTAGAGAGGCGAATCTGGCATTGACATTTGACATCACAATAGAGAGTCGAATCTGGCATTGATATGTGACATCACAATAGAGAGGCAAATCTGGTATTGATAATTGACATCTGTTGGGTTCAGGAATTGAGGAGGTAGACCAAAATAATGACCACTGATCCGGCCGGGTGCAATTAGACGGCATTTTAATGAATACACGCAGCGTGGAGCCAACACTGTACAGATTCAGTGTTGAACTCTCTTACAACAAGAAGTCAAAGGCTTTATAGGGGGAAATAGTACAGCCCCCCTTCTTCCTGTTGCCAGGCAGACTCAAACAAAGCATACGTCAACTCAAAACCACAATGACTTTTAACACAGTTTGAAAAGATCATTTTCTCGTCTCGATCCAGGTGCCTTCCTGTTGTCCCCGGACGCTCGCCTTCGCTGTCGCTTGTCTCTGGAACATCCTGCACCTGCTTCTTCATCAAACAGTCACATATGCACGCACAATTTTTGCAGTTGCAAGCAAAACATAATTAACTTTTACCTATATAACTGAGTCTATCTACGATGTATGTGTATGTGGATGTATGTGTGTGTCAGCTTCTGCTTGCACTTAGACTCTGGTTTCAGTTTCGCTTCTGCAGAAGCATGCCTTGCAGAAGTGTTTCCTGTCTCATTTTGGCACAGAGTATTTCCTGTCCCTGCACAAGCCTGTGTCTCCTGTCAAGACCGTGTAGGCCTAAAGTTAGACCTTCTCTTCTATAAAATAATGTGGCCAGGAAGTACGTATTCAGATTATAAATTTAAATCTCAATAATTCCCCCTTTTTGTGTTTCCCTAGAAACACAACACAATTCCTAGTTTTCACCCTATCTGTCCCCTCAAAGGGTTGTATGTTTTCAATATTTTCTCATTATTTTGTCATAATTACTTCTATCCACAACAAATAAATCAAACAAATAAGCTGTGACCGGTCCTAAATCTACTTCCTTCACCCCCTTTTCACCCAGTATAGTTTTCTTTCAATCCTACTTTAAACTCTTCCTGACTTCTATTCATATATAGTCTTAAACAGCCCTTATTTTAATCTACAACATTCTAACAGTCTTAAAGCACTGCTTTCACGCCCCCGCATATATTTCCTGCTGCTCCCCTTATCTGATCATCAACATCCTGTACTGTCGCAGCTGCATGTAACTCTCATCTAAAATCACATTTCACAAGAAAAATCATCATAAACCCCTATTCTACTAAAGGATTGAAGAAAAAACAACCATTCTAATCAGCCAAGTGTAAGCATATAATCAATTACTATGTGTTAACCCTAACTTAATGTTCTTAAAACCCACGTTTCCTGTGTTATTTCGATTCTTGGTATAACATTTTATTTCATTTTGCTGCTCTTAATGTAATGATACATTCTAATTTATACTTTATCAGACTTAACCAAAATATATAAGCTTTCCCCATTTACTTCTGTTTTAAGACAAAAAACTTGGTCACTTCACCAAGCATTTGTTATTCTGTAACTGCATTTTATGTAACAAGACTCATGTAGGGCCGCATGTGTTATCTCAATATTTTACATGTCACACAGTTTAGTTACAGGCAAAACTCCTATTCAAACAGAGGCTAAATGGATTTGAGGCCTTTGGCCTAGAATCAATACTGTCATGTGTGGTTATGGACTCTATATGTCTGTAAGCGTGTGCGGCCTTCCATGCTCTGTCATCTTGCACAATAAATTGCTTGGACATCGCGCCAAACAAAGCTTCTGACCTTCAGTTATTGACTTGAGCAACATTTCTTTAATAAGCACAAAATGCAATGTGTATGAAATCATTTCTATGTATGTAATCTTCAATGCTATTCCTTTGGGTCAGTGACACTTTTAACATCCTCATAAAAAGCTCTCCTCTACCCTAGAAATAAATCTATTTAATATCTGTTTCTAAAGCCTACATTATAACAGCTTATTCTACAAATCAAAAGAAATCACACATTTCTGCTCATCAAAATTTCACTAATCTTCCCCGTTATCATTGTTATTCCCACAGTTTCCCTTTAAGTTTGGTGTACAACTTCTTATGGATACCCTTTATCTTCTGAACATTTTACTCCTTTAACTTAGACATAAAAATAACAATTCCTGCCTCAGTTTTACCATATCTAAATTATCACAAAAAACCCCATAATTATAAACTCATCCTAAAACCCATTTCAAATTAAATCCCCCTTTTTATTTGGACTTCACATGTGTGTCCAAATAAAACTCAAAATGCATCACCCAGGGTTAAGAAATTAAAGGGAAAAAAGGTTAGTCATATCATCTCTCTAAACACTCAAACACTACAGCCATCCTCCTCCCAGGTATTTTGCCCCAAAAACCTGTGTTTAAGGAATAAAATCAATCTAATCATTATGTCAAATCTTCTCAAACTCCTTGCTCTATGCAAAGTCTGGATCCTTGGAACTTCCTGGAAACAAAAACCTGTACTTTACATTTCATAACCAACTCTCCCCCTTTATGATCCAATCTGTGTTATAAGAAAGAAACCCCAACAAGATACAATTATCAAGCAAATACATTATAAAAAATAGCAGCAGAAATATCAGCAAAATACGAATCTAACCCCAGTCAGTAAAACAGAAATTCCCTCAAAGCAACTCAAAAATCAGCAGTCCCCAAATTAAGTCTCCCCCTTGTCCTGCTTATGACAAAAGCAAAACAAAGCATCCCATTTCTCTTCCTGGCATGGTAAACTGTTTGTCCACATTCATTCATCCCCTCTTTGGTCCAGTCACTCACATTCACTCACACGCATTCACACATGATGTTTGCTGATATCGAGCCTCCAAATAATCAGATACTCCACATCAGCAAAATGAGCTCAATCATTTGTTTTATTTCGTTGTCCTTTTTAGGAAAATAGTCCTTTAGGCTTCTGACTGGATTGAATCGCTACAATCCTTTTAGACAGAGACTCACAGCCAATCAGGTCCCCACGATGGACTCCTCTTCAGCCAATTACACTATGAAAAGCCCACCTTACATTTTGTTCTCCCGAGAATTTTGTCAGCGCTGCTCACCCTCTTCCAGGCCTGCTTCACAACAAAAAATGAGAAAAAGAGAGCTGCTTATTGGCTCATCAAAGTACAAAACAAAATCACCTGACAGGTTTTTTCTAAGTGCACTACTACAAAAACTATGGGCCCTTTTCGACATGTCCATGTTTATTAAAACTCCTTCTATTAAAATAAAAACAGCAACCTCACAAATCTTAACCAATCCCAAATGTCACCCGTTCAACACCGAAAACCCCGTCAAAAGCTGCACCGTTTTCCACACAACGTCTCCCTAGACACTTCACCATACTTAGATTCAACATAAGATATACACCCATTACAACAACGTATCATCACTAAATTATAAATTTCCTGTCCAAATCTGCATCTCTGAACAGACCTGACCACCGTAATCAATTATCCTGTTACTTTTCCCTTATATATTTCGCCCAATAATCCTTCTCAGTCACTGCTCCGTTTGCTCACTGAAAGCCTGAGTCTCACACGCACACAGGAAGTGTCTTCTTCACCACTCACTCCAGCTAATTTGCATACTGAGTCATCTCTCAAGAAGTTACTGTGACAAGAAAAATGCATGTTTAAACCTTATCACCTCATTCGATTATTTTCATTTTCTTTCTATACTAATCGCTTGCTTTGATCATTCAGCGCAAAAGCACTCCTAACTCACTCTTATAAAAACTACTTTAATCACTATTCTGTTTGTTTTTTCCATAACTCACTCCCTTGTCATACAGCTTCTTTTGAGTCAACTTCCAGCTTTAATCTATCTTATTAAACATTCACACCATTCTATCACTCATACAATTAGCAAGCTGATTTAATTGCATGTGTTTGTGTCCTTTAGCCAAGTTTAATCACTATCTTTGCATTATTCTTCACGAGCTTGTCTTTGTCTTCTTAAGATTAATGCATTTTCTGTTTGTATGTATGGTTTTGCATATGTAGCTTTGCAGTATTTCAGACTCCTTCACAATTCTCCAGTTAAACAGTCAGTTTTCTCCTTCCCCGAATTACTAGCCCAAACTTTTCGATTTCCCACCTTAAATAACAGCCCTCCTAGTCTTCAGCCAGGAGTTAGGGCTTGCTTTCAGGTTCCTGGACACATCATGCTGTGAACAATTCAACCAGAAACTTGCCTTAACATATCCATTGATGTTAACCTATAATTTCTTCCGACCGCTGCTGTGGAGAATTGGTCCAGGTCTGCTTTGCTCCTGAAAATAACAAAACTGAGACATGTTCATTATTATCACGGGTACCTAAACGACCCATTTCTCTTTCTCTGGTCAGAAATACCAACTTATGTCATGTATGTAAGCGTGTTCTTCCTTGCGTTATGGGGTCATGTAAATGCAGTGTAAGCTGTTTCTTCATTGCATCTTAAATTGTAATCAGCTTTACTTAATGCGTCTTTCCTCTGAGTTCTAGATTCAAACTATCTCACTTCTGCTTCTCTCCAAAAATAATTTCACATGTAACAATTTGTGCATGTGTGTTTTCTATTCATTAATGTAGTTGTCAGTTATTTACTTTCATTATTTTTACCTTTTCTATTATTTACCTGTTTGTTGTGACGTGGTGGACCTCCCTAAACCATCATAAGTCCAGCCTTCAATTTCAACCCAATCATATCCTATATACTCGCAGTCAAACTTGTCCTGCTTCACCTGACACCGGTCCCTCTCTTCACAGTGTCCTGTCCGGCCTTCAAAGCTCCAACAAACACAGTCTGTTTCTTCTCTGTTTTGATGTTTCAGTATTCTTCTTTTAAGTTGAGTTCCAGTCTGGCAAAATATCACGTTCAGTGCCTTCGACTCAGTGCCCCCCAGTCCAGTCACACTGCTCTTTACCAGCAACGGGGCATATTGCATCACGTGCTTTCATTCATACTGCTGGACTCATCAGTCGTCGTCAGTGTTAATGCTTTCACTTGCACTGCCTTTTGGCTGCAGTCAATTCTTCCATGATGTTCTGTCGGTCTTCCTCAGGAGATTAACTGTCCTTTAAGCTTCTTCTCAGAGTCCGGACAAAGTGACAGGTGAAGCTATCAACTTTTAGCCAAAAAACTGGCCTGTTTTCCCAATTGTGTTGATCTATGCTTTTGCTGCTGTACTCAGGGTTCCAGGTTGAAAGAACTCCACCTGTATTAACACACTAAAGCATACAATTAATATCCTTTTCATTTCTTTTCTCTTCTGTGCTTTCTCCACCCAGAGTTTAACTCGTCTCTCTCTCTGGGTTCTGGGTTCTCTCTTCACACACTCCGTTCCTTTTATGGGCATGCAGCCCCGGTTACACACACACAGGCACACAGAGCCATATTTCCTGTTTCTTCAGACTAATCTAACTCTTTTGTTTTTCATCGTATTTATAGTCTACAGACCCTCTTTAATTCTACTAAATCTTAATCTAAAATACACCTTTATTTCCTGCACACTTTTAAATATTCTAACCTCTTTCAGACATCATGAATCGTCTCCCACACACTGCCTTTTCTCTCAAACTTCCACTTTATCACTCACTCTACTATCAACCTCCTGAGTGTTATTATTACCTATTTACTTATTTTATACAAATCACGCACAGTCACTCAAATACTTACATCATTCACACAGTTAAAATCACTCAAAATACCCTCTCCTAGGAGTATTTTAGACATGCTTTTCATAATCATGAAAGCAAGTCAAAGAAAAACAATTTAAACCTCTAATCATTCTCACAGCACACACATAACTGAAAAAATAAAACACACCAGCATTTGTGGCTCAAGATAGGTTACTACTTTAAAATAATATATTGGTCTTAGGTACTGTACAATGCACTCAATCTATATATATATCAATCAAAAGTCAGTCAACTCCTATACATCTACAGTAATCAATCCACACTCTATTTATACAATTCTAGTGAGCAAAACCAGCATCTCAGTCACAGGCATTTAGCAAAATTTACAGACAATAGTTATAAAGCTCAATCACACTCTAAACTGAAAGCAACACTCTCCATGCACGTCACCGCTCCTCATTTGCATTCTCACACACACACCATCTAAAAATAAACCCACCAACCAATGCACCGTTGGCTCAGAAACTCTTCTCCCTCAACCATCTCGTATTTTATTTTACAGACGTCCTATATTTACAACTGCACAGATTTCAGGCCTTATCACTCCTACCTAATTTAGATGAATTTATCCTAACGGTCCAACCGATAAAGCCTCTGCTTTTTTGCGACCAATTCACCAGGCCAGACTCGAACTGCTCTGTTCAGATTTCTAACCCTAACTTAATTTACCAGTAGCCAAACAAGCGCAGATAGGAGACTCGAACTCCTAGCAATTTTGAAGGTTCCCCAGACCTTCCCGGTTTGTCGTACCGTATTAACCCTTAGTCGCCGCTAGGTGAAGGACAAACGTCTTTGTCCAGCAGGGAGCATTACCTCCGAGAAAAATGCGCTTCTTAACAGACGCCGCTGTCGTCCTAGACAAATTTATAATACTTTAAACAACAATCTATCCCCATAACAGGAATAATATTGAGGCAGATCTATCCTTGCGGACATAGGAGACTCGAACTCCTGAAATGACCATCACAAGATAGACCAAATGACCAATGGGACTTGAACCCATCAAAAAATGACCAAATTCCCTACTTTTCTACGTGAGACTCGAACTCACTTTAATTCTTTTCCTTTTCTTTGGGACTCGAACCCAGTACTTTTACTTATAACTTATCCTTATTTCAAATCACCAACTCATGAGATTACAACCAAAACCAAAATCAAAACAGACATTCACCAGTAATTTCCAGTGATTAGGCTTTAATTTGACATGCCCAATGTGACACCTTTTGGAAATATATTTCAACAGGCAGTGTCTTACCTTTAAATGCCCCGGGGAATGCCTCCTCACTTTCACTACTGACTAACGTCTGCCCGTCTAATCACCACGGACCCCGGATCTCTCCGTCTACACCTCCAAAATCCCCCTTTTTCACCGGACGAAGCCCCCAAATGTTGGGTTCAGGAATTGAGGAGGTAGACCAAAATAATGACCACTGATCCGGCCGGGTGCAATTAGACGGCATTTTAATGAATACACGCAGCGTGGAGCCAACACTGTACAGATTCAGTGTTGAACTCTCTTACAACAAGAAGTCAAAGGCTTTATAGGGGGAAATAGTACAGCCCCCCTTCTTCCTGTTGCCAGGCAGACTCAAACAAAGCATACGTCAACTCAAAACCACAATGACTTTTAACACAGTTTGAAAAGATCATCTTCTCGTCTCGATCCAGGTGCCTTCCTGTTGTCCCCGGACGCTCGCCTTCGCTGTCGCTTGTCTCTGGAACATCCTGCACCTGCTTCTTCATCAAACAGTCACATATGCACGCACAATTTTTGCAGTTGCAAGCAAAACATAATTAACTTTTACCTATATAACTGAGTCTATCTACGATGTGTGTGTATGTGGGTGTATGTGTGTGTCAGCTTCTGCTTGCACTTAGACTCTGGTTTCAGTTTCGCTTCTGCAGAAGCATGCCTTGCAGAAGTGTTTCCTGTCTCATTTTGGCACAGAGTATTTCCTGTCCCTGCACAAGCCTGTGTCTCCTGTCAAGACCGTGTAGGCCTAAAGTTAGACCTTCTCTTCTATAAAATAATGTGGCCAGGAAGTACTTATTCAGATTATAAATTTAAATCTCAATATATCACATCAAAGACACGAATCTGGCATTGATGTGTGACATCACAACAGAGAGGCGAATCTGGCATTGATATTTGACATCACAATAGATAGGCGAATCTGGCATTGATATGTGACATCACAACAGAGAGGCGAATCACACATTGATATGTGACATCTGAAGAGATTTATTCTAAAGACACTTCTTCAGCTAAGAGTCTAAGAGTGAAGAGATACACACACTGCAACTCTTTACTTGCAATGGCGGTCACAGAAAGCTCACATCAGAGTGGGGGCCCTGTGATCAGCGCTCTGTTACCGCTCTGGTCTTTATTTATATACAAAAGTAAAACAACAGTGAATACCTCTATTCATAGGCAGAGGAATGTTAGTGCGTAGGGAGTGAAGATAAGAGAGGTTCAGGTGTATGTGTGTGTGTTGTGAGATTCAGAAGGACTCGGCCCCTCTTCTTGTTAGGGAGCGCAGATAAAAGTGTCCAGCTCTCCTCTTCCTGCTTGTTCAGCTATTATCGCTGTGAGAAAGAATTTATAAAACAGAAACAGGTCTTGTAGTGGACAACAGTCAAAGTCATCAAAAGGTTATCATACAGTATTCTATCATATGTAGACTTATATCATTAAAAGCTTATACTGACCGCTGTGTACAATTTTCTTTTGACAACATCACAATAGAGAGGCAAATCACGCATTGATATGTGACATAACAATAGAGAGGCTGATCTGGCATTGATATTTGACACCACAACAGAGAGGCGAATCACACATTGATATGTGACATCTGAAGAGATTTATTCTAAAGACACTTCTTCAGCTAAGAGTCTAAGAGTGAAGAGATACACACACTGCAACTCTTTACTTGCAATGGCGGTCACAGAAAGCTCACATCAGAGTGGGGGCCCTGTGATCAGCGCTCTGTTACCGCTCTGGTCTTTATTTATATACAAAAGTAAAACAACAGTGAATACCTCTATTCATAGGCAGAGGAATGTTAGTGCGTAGGGAGTGAAGATAAGAGAGGTTCAGGTGTATGTGTGTGTGTTGTGAGATTCAGAAGGACTCGGCCCCTCTTCTTGTTAGGGAGCGCAGATAAAAGTGTCCAGCTCTCCTCTTCCTGCTTGTTCAGCTATTATCGCTGTGAGAAAGAATTTATAAAACAGAAACAGGTCTTGTAGTGGACAACAGTCAAAGTCATCAAAAGGTTATCATACAGTATTCTATCATATGTAGACTTATATCATTAAAAGCTTATACTGACCGCTGTGTACAATTTTCTTTTGACAACATCACAATAGAGAGGCAAATCACGCATTGATATGTGACATAACAATAGAGAGGCTGATCTGGCATTGATATTTGACACCACAACAGAGAGGCGAATCACACATTGATATGTGACATCTGAAGAGATTTATTCTAAAGACACTTCTTCAGCTAAGAGTCTAAGAGTGAAGAGATACACACACTGCAACTCTTTACTTGCAATGGCGGTCACAGAAAGCTCACATCAGAGTGGGGGCCCTGTGATCAGCGCTCTGTTACCGCTCTGGTCTTTATTTATATACAAAAGTAAAACAACAGTGAATACCTCTATTCATAGGCAGAGGAATGTTAGTGCGTAGGGAGTGAAGATAAGAGAGGTTCAGGTGTATGTGTGTGTGTTGTGAGATTCAGAAGGACTCGGCCCCTCTTCTTGTTAGGGAGCGCAGATAAAAGTGTCCAGCTCTCCTCTTCCTGCTTGTTCAGCTATTATCGCTGTGAGAAAGAATTTATAAAACAGAAACAGGTCTTGTAGTGGACAACAGTCAAAGTCATCAAAAGGTTATCATACAGTATTCTATCATATGTAGACTTATATCATTAAAAGCTTATACTGACCGCTGTGTACAATTTTCTTTTGACAACATCACAATAGAGAGGCAAATCACGCATTGATATGTGACATAACAATAGAGAGGCTGATCTGGCATTGATATTTGACACCACAACAGAGAGGCGAATCTTGCATTGATATATGACATCACAATAGAGAGGTGAATCTGGCATCGATATTTAACTTCACAGTAGAGAGGCTGGTCTGGCATTGATATGTGACATCACAAAAGAGAGGTGAATCTGGCATCGATATTTAACTTCACAGTAGAGAGGCTGGTCTGGCATTGATATGTGACATCACAATAGAGACGTTCGTTTGACATTGATATGTGACATCACAATAGAGACGTTCGTTTGACACTGATATGTGACATCACAATAGAGACGTTCGTCTGACATTGATATGTGACATCACAATAGAGATGTGAATCTGGCATCGATATTTGACATCAATGTAGATTTGCTGGTCTGGCATTGATATGTGACATCACAATAGAGAGGTGAATCTGGCATTGATATGTGACATCACAATAGAGAGGTCAATCTGGCATTGATATTTAACATCACAGTAGAGAGGTTCGTCTGACATTGACATGTGACATCACAATAGAGAGTCGAATCTGGCATTGACATGCGACATCACAATAGAGAGTCGAATCTAGCATTGACATGTGACATCACAATAGAGAGGTGAATTTGGCATTGATATTTAACATCACAGTAAAGAGGCGGATCTGGCATTGATATGTGACATCACAATAGAGAGGCGAATCTGGCAATGATATGTCACATGACAATAGAGAGGTGAACCTGGCATTGATATTTAACATCACAGTAGAGAGGTTCGTCTGACATTGATATGTGACATCACAATAGAGTGGTGAACCTGGCATTGATATTTAACATCACAGTAGAGAGGTTCGTCTGACATTGATATTTAACATCACAATAGAGACGTGAATCTGGCATTGATATTTAACATCAATGATGAGAGGTTCGTCTGGCATTGATATGTGACATCACAATAGGGAGGTGAATCTGTCATTGATATTTAACATCACATTAGAGAGGTTCGTCTGACATTGATATTTGACATCACAATAGAGAGGCGAGTCTGGCATTGACATGTGACATCACAATAGAGAGGTGAATCTGGCATTGATATTTAACATCACAGTAGAGAGGTTCGTCTGACATTGATATGTGACATCACAATAGAGAGGTGAATCTGGCATTGATATTTAACATCAATGATGAGAGTTTCGTCTGGCATTGATATGTGACGTCACAATAGAGACGTTTGTTTGACATTGATATGTGACATCACAATAGAGACATTCGTTTGACACTGATATGTGACATCACAATAGAGACGTTCGTCTGACATTGATATGTGACATCACAGTAGAGTTATCAATCTGGCATTGATATTTAACATCACAATAGAGAGGTGAATCCGGCATTGATATTTAACATCAATGATGAGAGGTTCGTCTGACATTGATATGTGACATCACAATAGAGAGGTGAATTTGGCATTGATATTTAACATCACAGTAGAGAGGTTCGTCTGACATTGATATGTGACATTACAATAGAGAGGTGAATCTGGCATTGATATGTGACATGTCAATAGAGAGTCGAATCTGGCATTGACATGTGACATCACAATAGAGAGGTGTATCTGGTATTGATATTTAACATCACAGTCGAGAGGTTCGTCTGACATTTATATGTGACATCACAATAGAGAGGTGAATCTGGCATTGATATTTAACATAAATGCAGAGAGGTTCGTCTGACATTGATATTTGACATCACAATAGAGAGGTGAATCTGGCATTGATATTTAACATCAATGTAGAGAGGTTCGTCTGACATTGATATTTGACCTCACAATAGAGAGGCAAATGTGGCATTGATATGTGACATCACAATAGAAAGCAGAATCTGGCATTGATATGTGACATCGCAATAGAAATGCCAATCTGGTATTGATAATTGACATCACAGCAAAGACGTAAGTCTGGTATTGATATGTGACATCACATCAGAGAGGTGAATCTGGCATTGATATTTGACATTACAGTAGAGACTCGAGTACGGTATTGATATGTGACATCACATCAGAGACCCGAAACTGGCATTGATATTTGACATAACAGCAGAGACGCGAGTCTGGTATTGATATTTGACATCACAATAGAGAGGCGAGTCTGGTATTGATATGTCACATCACAATAGAGACTCGAATCAGGAATTGTTATTTGACTTCACAATAGAGAGGCGAATCTGGCATTGATATGTGACATCACAATAGTGAGGTGAATCTGGCATTGATATGTGACATCACAATAGAGAGGGGAATCTGGCATTGATATTTGACATCACAATAGAGAGGCGAATCTGGCATTGATATGTGACATCACAATAGAGAGGGGAATCTGGCATTGATATATGACATCACAATAGAGAGGCGAATCTGGCATTGATATGTGACATCACAATAGAGAGGTGAATCTGGCATTGATATGTGACATCACAATAGAGAGGGGAATCTGGCATTGATATTTGACATCACAATAGAGAGGCGAATCTGGCATTGATATGTGACATCACAATAGAGAGGGGAATCTGGCATTGATATATGACATCACAATAGAGAGGCGAATCTGGCATTGATATGTGACATCACAGCAGAGATGCGAGTCTGGTATTGATATGTGACATCACAGCAGAGACGCGAGTCTGGTATTGATATGTGACATCACAGCAGAGAGGCGAATCTGGTATTGATATGTGACATGACTGCAGAGACGCGAGTCTGGTATTGATGTGTGTCATCACAGCAGAGAGGCAAATCTCACATTGATATTTGACATTACAATGGAGAGGCGAATCTGGCATTGCTATGTGACTTCACAATAGAGAGTTGAATTTGGCATTGATATTTAACATCACAACAGAGATGTTCGTCTGACATTGATATGTGACATGACAATAGAGAGGCGAATCTGGCATTGACATGTGACATCACAATAGTGAGGTGAATCTGGCATTGATATTTAACATCACAGTAGAGAGGGTCGTCTGACATTGATATTTAACATCACAGCAGAGAGGTTCGTCTGACATTGATATGTGACATCACAATAGAGAGGTGAATCTGGCATCGATATTCAACATCAATGTAGAGAGGCTGGTCTGGCATTGATATATGACATTAGAATATAGAGGTGAAACTTGCATTGATATGAGACATCACCATAGAGAGGTGAATCTGGCATTGATATTTAACATCAATGTAGATAGGCTGGTCTGGCATTGATATGTGACATCACAGTAGAGCGGTTAGTCTGACATTGATATGTGACATCACAATAGAGAGATGAATCTGGCAATGATATTTAACATATATTGGTAGAGATGAGAATCTGGCATTGATATGTGACATCACAATAGAGAGGTTCGTTTGACATTGATATGTGACATCACAATAGAGAGGTGAATCTGGCATTGATATTTAACATCACAGTAGAGCGGTTAGTCTGACATTGATATGTGACATCACAATAGAGAGATGAATATGGCATTGATATTTAACATATATTGGTAGAGATGAGAATCTGGCATTGATATGTGACATCACAATAGAGAGGTTCGTTTGACATTGATATGTGACATCACAATAGAGAGGTGAATCTGGCATCGATATTCAACATCAATGTAGAGATGCTGGTCTGGCATTGATATATGAATTCACAATAGAGAGGTGAATCGGGCATTGATATTTAACATCAATGTAGAGAAGTGAATCTGGCATTGATATGTGACATCACAATAGAGATGTTTGTTTGACATTGATAGGTGACATCACAATAGAGAGGTTAATCTGGCATTGATATTTAACATCAATGTAGAGAGACTGGTCTGGCATTGATATGTGACATGACAATAGAGATGTTTGTTTGACATTGATAGGTGACATCACAATAGAGAGGTGAATCTGGCCTTGATATTTAACATATATTAGTAGAGAAGAGAATCTGGCATTGATATGTGACATCAAAATAGAGAGGTGAATTTGGCATTGATATTTAACATCAATGTAGAGAGGCTGGTCTGGCATTGATATGTGACATCACAATAAAGAGGTGAATCTGGCATTGAAATGTGACATCACCATAGAGAGGTGAATCTGGCATTGAAATGTGACATCACCATAGAGAGGTGAATCTGGCATTGATATATGACATCAGAATATAGAGGTGAAACTGGCATTGATATTTTACATCACAGTAGAGAGGTGAATCTGGCATTGATATGTGACATCAAATCAGAAACGAGAGTCTGGTATTGATATGTGACATCACAATAGAGAGGTGAATCTGGCATTGATATGTGACATCACAATAGAGAGGTGAATCTGGCATTGATATTCAACATCAATGTAGAGAGGCTGGTCTGGCATTGATATGTGACATCACAGTAGAGAGGTGAATCTGGCATTGATATTTAACATCACAATAGAGAGGTGAATCTGGCATTGATATTTAATATCAATGTAGAGAGGCTGGTCTGGCATGGGTTTGTGACATCACAATAGAGACGTTCGTTTGACATTGATATGTGACATCACAATAGAGAGGTGAATCTGGCATTGATATTTAACATCACAATAGAGAGGTGAATCTGTCATCCATATTTAACATCAATGTAGAGAGGTTCGTCTGTCATTGATATGTGACATCACAATAGAGAGGTGAATCTGTCATTGATATGTGACATCACAGCAGAGAGGTGAATCTGGCAGTGATATTTAACATCAATGTAGAGACGCTGGTCTGGCATTGATATGTGACATCACAGTAGAGAGGTTCGTTTGACATTGGTATGTGAAATCACAGTAGAGAGGTTCATTTGAAATTGATATGTGACATCAATGTAGAGAGGTTCGTTTGACATTGATTTGTAACATCACAATAAAGAGGTGAATCTGGCATTGATATGTGACATCACAATAGAGAGGTGAATCTGGTATTGATATTTAACATCACAGTAGAGCGGTTAGTCTGAAATTGATATATGACATCGCAATAGAGAGATGTATCTGGCATTGATATTTAACATATATAAGTAGAGAGGTGAATCTGGCATTGATATATGAAATCACAATAGAGTGGTGAATCTGGCATTGATATTTAACATCACAGTAGAGACGTTCGTTTGACATTGATATGTGACATCACAATAGAGACGTTCGTTTGACACTGATATGTGACATCACAATAGAGACGTTCGTCTGACATTGATATGTGACAACACAATAGAGAGGTGAATCTGGCATTGATATTCAACGTTAATGATGAGAGGTTCGTCTGACATTGATATGTGACATCACAATAGAGTGGTGAATCTGTCATCGATATTCAACATCAATGTAGAGAGGCTGGTCTGGCATTTATATGTGACATCACAATAGAGAGGTTCGTCTGACCTTGATATGTGACATCACAATAAAGAGTCGAATCTGGCATTGACATGTGACATCACAATAGAGAGGTGAATGTGGCATTGATATGTGACATCACATCAGAGATGCGAATCTGGCATCGATATTTAACTTCACAGTAGAGAGGCTGGTCTGGCATTGATATGTGACATCACAATAGAGACGTTCGTTTGACATTGATATGTGACATCACAATAGAGACGTTCGTTTGACACTGATATGTGACATCACAATAGAGACGTTCGTCTGACATTGATATGTGACATCACAATAGAGATGTGAATCTGGCATCGATATTTGACATCAATGTAGATTTGCTGGTCTGGCATTGATATGTGACATCACAATAGAGAGGTGAATCTGGCATTGATATGTGACATCACAATAGAGAGGTCAATCTGGCATTGATATTTAACATCACAGTAGAGAGGTTCGTCTGACATTGACATGTGACATCACAATAGAGAGTCGAATCTGGCATTGACATGCGACATCACAATAGAGAGTCGAATCTAGCATTGACATGTGACATCACAATAGAGAGGTGAATTTGGCATTGATATTTAACATCACAGTAAAGAGGCGGATCTGGCATTGATATGTGACATCACAATAGAGAGGCGAATCTGGCAATGATATGTCACATGACAATAGAGAGGTGAACCTGGCATTGATATTTAACATCACAGTAGAGAGGTTCGTCTGACATTGATATGTGACATCACAATAGAGAGGCGAATCTGGCAATGATATGTCACATGACAATAGAGAGGTGAACCTGGCATTGATATTTAACATCACAGTAGAGAGGTTCGTCTGACATTGATATTTAACATCACAATAGAGACGTGAATCTGGCATTGATATTTAACATCAATGATGAGAGGTTCGTCTGGCATTGATATGTGACATCACAATAGGGAGGTGAATCTGTCATTGATATTTAACATCACATTAGAGAGGTTCGTCTGACATTGATATTTGACATCACAATAGAGAGGCGAATCTGGCATTGACATGTGACATCACAATAGAGAGGTGAATCTGGCATTGATATTTAACATCACAGTAGAGAGGTTCGTCTGACATTGATATGTGACATCACAATAGAGAGGTGAATCTGGCATTGATATTTAACATCAATGATGAGAGTTTCGTCTGGCATTGATATGTGACGTCACAATAGAGACGTTTGTTTGACATTGATATGTGACATCACAATAGAGACATTCGTTTGACACTGATATGTGACATCACAGTAGAGTTATCAATCTGGCATTGATATTTAACATCACAATAGAGAGGTGAATCCGGCATTGATATTTAACATCAATGATGAGAGGTTCGTCTGACATTGATATGTGACATCACAATAGAGAGGTGAATTTGGCATTGATATTTAACATCACAGTAGAGAGGTTCGTCTGACATTGATATGTGACATTACAATAGAGAGGTGAATCTGGCATTGATATGTGACATGTCAATAGAGAGTCGAATCTGGCATTGACATGTGACATCACAATAGAGAGGTGTATCTGGTATTGATATTTACCATCACAGTAGAGAAGTTCGTCTGACATTGATATTTGACCTCACAATAGAGAGGTTCGTCTGACATTGATATTTGACCTCACAATAGAGAGGCAAATGTGGCATTGATATGTGACATCACAATAGAAAGCAGAATCTGGCATTGATATGTGACATCGCAATAGAAATGCCAATCTGGTATTGATAATTGACATCACAGCAAAGACGTAAGTCTGGTATTGATATGTGACATCACATCAGAGAGGTGAATCTGGCATTGATATTTGACATTACAGTAGAGACTCGAGTACGGTATTGATATGTGACATCACATCAGAGACCCGAAACTGGCATTGATATTTGACATAACAGCAGAGACGCGAGTCTGGTATTGATATTTGACATCACAATAGAGAGACGAGTCTGGTATTGATATGTCACATCACAATAGAGACTCGAATCAGGAATTGTTATTTGACTTCACAATAGAGAGGCGAATCTGGCATTGATATGTGACATCACAATAGAGAGGGGAATCTGGCATTGATATTTGACATCACAATAGAGAGGCGAATCTGGCATTGATATGTGACATCACAATAGAGAGGGGAATCTGGCATTGATATTTGACATCACAATAGAGAGGCGAATCTGGCATTGATATGTGACATCACAGCAGAGATGCGAGTCTGGTATTGATATGTGACATCACAGCAGAGACGCGAGTCTGGTATTGATATGTGACATCACAGCAGAGAGGCGAATCTGGTATTGATATGTGACATGACTGCAGAGACGCGAGTCTGGTATTGATGTGTGACATCACAGCAGAGAGGCAAATCTCACATTGATATTTGACATTACAATGGAAAGGCGAATCTGGCATTGCTATGTGACTTCACAATAGAGAGTTGAATTTGGCATTGATATTTAACATCACAACAGAGATGTTCGTCTGACATTGATATGTGACATGACAATAGAGAGGCGAATCTGGCATTGACATGTGACATCACAATAGTAAGGTGAATCTGGCATTGATATTTAACATCACAGTAGAGAGGGTCGTCTGACATTGATATTTAACATCACAGCAGAGAGGTTCGTCTGACATTGATATGTGACATCACAATAGAGAGGTGAATCTGGCATCGATATTCAACATCAATGTAGAGAGGCTGGTCTGGCATTGATATATGACATTAGAATATAGAGGTGAAACTTGCATTGATATGAGACATCACCATAGAGAGGTGAATCTGGCATTGATATTTAACATCAATGTAGATAGGCTGGTCTGGCATTGATATGTGACATCACAATAGAGAGGTGAATCTGGCATTGATATTTAACATCACAGTAGAGCGGTTAGTCTGACATTGATATGTGACATCACAATAGAGAGATGAATCTGGCATTGATATTTAACATATATTAGTAGAGATGAGAATCTGGCATTGATATGTGACATCACAATAGAGAGGTGAATCGGGCATTGATATGTGACATCACAATAGAGAGGTTCGTTTGACATTGATATGTGACATCACAATAGAGAGGTGAATCTGGCATCGATATTCAACATCAATGTAGAGATGCTGGTCTGGCATTGATATATGAATTCACAATAGAGAGGTGAATCGGGCATTGATATTTAACATCAATGTAGAGAAGTGCATCTGGCATTGATATGTGACATCACAATAGAGAGGTGAATCGGGCATTGATATTTAACATCAATGTAGAGAGACTGGTCTGACATTGATATGTGACATCACAATAGAGAGGTGAATCTGGCATTGATATGTGACATCACAATAGAGAGGTGAATCTAGCATTGATATTTAACATCAATGTAGAGAGACTGGTCTGACATTGATATGTGACATCACAATAGAGACGGTCGTTTGACATTGATATGTGACATCACAATATAGACGTGAATCTGGCATTGATATTTAACATCAATGTAGAGAAGTGAATCTGGCATTGATATGTGACATCACCATAGAGAGGTTAATCTGGCATTCATATGTGACATCACAATAGAGAGGTTAATCTGGCATTGATATTCAACATCAATGTAGAGACGCTGGTCTTGCATTGATATATGACATCAGAATATAGAGGTGAAACTGGCAATGATATGAGACATCACCATAGAGAGGTGAATCTGGCATTGATATTTAACATCAATGTAGATAGGCTGGTCTGGCATTGATATGTGACATCACAATAGAGAGGTGAATCGTGCATTGATATTTAACATCAATGTAGATAGGTTAGTCTGACATTGATATGTGACATCACAATAGAGAGATGAATCTGGCATTGATATTTAACATATATTAGTAGAGATGAGAATCTGGCATTGATATGTGACATCACAATAGAGAGGTGAATCGGGCATTGATATGTGACATCACAATAGAGAGGTTCGTTTGACATTGATATGTGACATCACAATAGAGAGGTGAATCTGGCATCGATATTCAACATCAATGTAGAGATGCTGGTCTGGCATTGATATATGAATTCACAATAGAGAGGTGAATCGGGCATTGATATTTAACATCAATGTAGAGAAGTGAATCTGGCATTGATATGTGACATCACAATAGAGAGGTGAATCTGGCATTGATATGTGACATCACAATAGAGAGGTGAATCTAGCATTGATATTTAACATCAATGTAGAGAGACTGGTCTGACATTGATATGTGACATCACAATAGAGAGGTTAATCTGGCATTCATATGTGACATCACAATAGAGAGGTTCGTTTGACATTGATATGTGACATCACAATAGAGAGGTGAATCTGGCATTGATATTCAACATCAATGTAGAGACGCTGGTCTTGCATTGATATATGACATCAGAATATAGAGGTGAAACTGGCAATGATATGAGACATCACAATACAGAGGTGAATCTGGCATTGATATGTGACATCAAATCAGAAACGCAAGTCTGGTATTGATATGTGACATCACAATAGAGAGGTGAATCTGGCATTGATATGTGACATCACAATAGAGAGATGAATCTGGCATTGATATTTAACATATATTAGTAGAGATGAGAATCTGGCATTGATATGTGACATCAAAATAGAGAGGTGAATCTGGCATTGATTGTCACGGACCCTGCTCTGGAGGACTCGGGGGTCCGTGAGCAGGATGGATTTATTATTATTATTATTATTATTATTATTATTATTGTTATTATTATTATTATTGGTATTGTTGTTGTTATTTGGGGATGTGTGTTTTTCTGCACTATGCTGTGTTGTTCGGTGTTCCACTCATTATTTGTAGAGGCAGGGTGTGGGTGTATACATGTGTGGCTGGAGGATGGAGAACAGCCACATGCAGGCCTGATGGGTGTGGCCCTGCAGGCGGACTGGCCACACCTGAAGTTCCTGCCACACACCTGTTGGTGATCAGGGCTCGTCGGGGGAGCTACTTAGGAGAGTGTTGGAGCTCCCACCGGCGTGGGATCATTGCATTGTCATCCCAAGTTAGTGTGTGTGAGTTTAAGTCAGTTCGTGTGTGCCGCGGGGGTCAGTGTTGACGGCTGTTTCTGTGGTTTTCCTGCAGGAGGAAAAGCGGACCGGAAAGGCAGCACGCACGGGGTGTGCGGAAACACGACAGCGGTGAGCACGAGCACAGACGTCGGAGGGGAGCACACACACGGGAGTCAAGGGAGTGACGGGGAGTTATTGTGTTTACAGCCTTCACTGTAAATAAAGTGCACTGTTTGCATCGCAGAGTCTGCGTTTTGGGTCCTCCTTTCCCCACATCCCCACGGTCTGCCTGGCGGACCGTGACAGAATGATCCCACCAACCACCATGGACCCAGCAAACTCAGGAGTTGCCACGGAGGAGAGATCGCCCTCGCAGCTATGGGATTACTGCCAGAGCGTAATCCAGGCTGTAGACCCACACAAGAGACATATACAGGTAGTGTTCTTTGACAATTATCTCTCATCCACTACCTTTACCTTGAACTTTTTGGACATTAACACACTTAAGCCATTGGTCACTAGTTTAAGGGAGAGCTCTTGTTTTGAATTATTCGGCTTGGGTGGCCCGAGCGAGGAAGGTTCGGCTGCTCTCCTAGAGGCGCTAGCCGCTTGGTTTTTCACGCATCGGCGGAGGGCTTTCCCGTCGATGCTTGCGGCACAATTGTTTGATCCTCCATTACAGAAGGGAGGTCGCACTCGCCATCATCACCCCATTACACCTCAACCCACTCCTGCGGTTTCAGCCCGGTCAGCTGGCGACGGACCGACAGCACTCATTACCGCAGTGAGTAAACCAGACTCATTTGTTTCAATTAATCTTGTCATTGAAAATCGAAACACAGATGAACAACAGAGGAGGGTTTCCATGCTCCCGGCTCCGCCTTCACGGAGGAGAAGGCGTCCTCGCAAGCAGCGTTCAGCCACATCTACACTCACTCCGGTGCTGGTTGAAGACTCAGGACCAGCGGCTCTGGACGCCACAGTGAGTAAAATGGACTCTGCCGGTGTTGTAAGTTCCCTCCCTGTGAACATGGAAATAGAGACTATAGCCGCTACGGTGATTAACAATAGAGAAACTGTTCGCTTTACCTCCAAAAACTCAGAAAATGTTCTCTCTGAGACTGTGAGCCTGGAGCTAGGGAGCTCGGAGCATGCAGACCCAGATGACTTTCTGGCCCTGTCTGGCCACATGGAGACGGAGGTTCTTTCCAGGGCTCCCCCAGAGGCCGAACTGGAGGCCTCAGTTGCCTCTGGACCCCTGGAATTCGTTGAGCCAGCTGCAACATTTTCTTCCTCACCATCCTTCATGATAGCTGCATTACCCTCAACTCAGCCTGCTGCCCAGCTTGTAGGTCAGCTATCATCTGCTTCGCCGTCCACATCCACTCCACTGCCATCATCTCCACTGCCCGCTGCTGTATCACCATCGTCACCGTCTGTAGCTGCACCGCTGCCGGAGCAGCTCAGCGAGCCGGTGGAGCCAGCGCCGCTGCCGGAGCAGCTCGGCGAGCCCGAGCTGGAGCCAGCGCCGCTGCCGGAGCATCTCAGCGAGCCCGAGCTGGAGCTCAGCGAGCGGGAGGAGCCCGCGTCGCCAGCCGTGGAGCTCAGCGAGCCGGTGGAGCCAGCGCCGCTGCCGGAGCAGCTCAGCGAGCCCGAGCTGGAGCCAGCGCCGCTGCCGGAGCAGCTCAGCGAGCCCGAGCTGGAGCTCAGCGAGCGGGAGAAGCCCGCGTCGTCAGCCGTGGAGCTCAGCGAGCCTGAGGAGCCAGCGCCGCCAGCCGAGGAGCTCGGCGAGCGGGAGGAGCCGGAGCTCGGCGAGCGAGAGAGGCCAGCGCCGCTAGCTGAGGAGCTCGGCGAGCGGGAGGAGCCGGAGCTCGGCGAGCGGGAGAGGCCTGCGACGCCTGATGAGGAGCTCGGCGAGCCCGTACCACGGCCGGAGGAGCCGCTCAGAAAGGAGCAGCTCAGCGAGGAACAGCTCGGCGAGCGGAAGGAGCCCGCACCGCCTGATGAGGAACTCGGCGAGCACGAGGAGCGCCCATCATCGAGAGAGGAGCTCGGCGGGCCGGAGGAGCACGCACCGCCATCAGAGGTCGGCGTGACGGAGGGACCCGCTCAGCCAGAGCCGGAGGTCAGCGTGTCGGAGGGACCTGATCTGCCTAAGCATGGGGTCAGGGTGCAGGAGGCATCTCCACGTTCAGCGCGCCCTCCACGCCGTCCACGTTCAGCGCGCCCTCCACGCCGTCCACGTTCAGCGCGCCCTCCACGCCGTCCACGTTCAGCGCGCCCTCCACGCCGTCCACGTTCAGCACGCCCTCCACGCCGTCCACGTTGGGCACGTCGGGGATCTTGGGCCTTTCGACTCTGCCGCCCGCCGGAGCTGCAACGCCGCCACCACCGGGTCCGTGGCCGTCCACCGGAGCTGCAGCGCCGCCACCACTGGACGCTTGGCAGGCCACCAGAGATGCAGCACTGCCACCACTGGATCAGTGGCAGGCCCCCAGAACTGTTTCGTCACTGCTACTGGACCCATGGCCGTCCGCCAGAGATCCAGCGTTTCCACCAATGGAGTAGAGGTAGGCCTCCTGAACTGTTTTCGGCCTCTGCCTACCCATAGCAGGTCTCACCTGCTTTGCTGTCCACCGGGTCGGCCGCCAGAACTGTGTTTACTGCCATTAGGGCGGGGGGTTGAACTAATGAACTGAGTTTTTTCGTTTTTTGTTGGGTAGTGGTGTGATCGGAGGGGTTTTGGGGCCCTCCGTCCTGGACCCCCGCCGCCCGCCCTGGGTTGGTTTTTCTGTTTTTTGCTTTTTTGTTTTAGGGTCGTCGGGAGCCGACCCTTAGAGGGGGGGTACTGTCACGGACCCTGCTCTGGAGGACTCGGGGGTCCGTGAGCAGGATGGATTTATTATTATTATTATTATTATTATTATTATTATTGTTATTATTATTATTATTGGTATTGTTGTTGTTATTTGGGGATGTGTGTTTTTCTGCACTATGCTGTGTTGTTCGGTGTTCCACTCATTATTTGTAGAGGCAGGGTGTGGGTGTATACATGTGTGGCTGGAGGATGGAGAACAGCCACATGCAGGCCTGATGGGTGTGGCCCTGCAGGCGGACTGGCCACACCTGAAGTTCCTGCCACACACCTGTTGGTGATCAGGGCTCGTCGGGGGAGCTACTTAGGAGAGTGTTGGAGCTCCCACCGGCGTGGGATCATTGCATTGTCATCCCAAGTTAGTGTGTGTGAGTTTAAGTCAGTTCGTGTGTGCCGCGGGGGTCAGTGTTGACGGCTGTTTCTGTGGTTTTCCTGCAGGAGGAAAAGCGGACCGGAAAGGCAGCACGCACGGGGTGTGCGGAAACACGACAGCGGGGAGCACGAGCACAGACGTCGGAGGGGAGCACACACACGGGAGTCAAGGGAGTGACGGGGAGTTATTGTGTTTACAGCCTTCACTGTAAATAAAGTGCACTGTTTGCATCGCAGAGTCTGCGTTTTGGGTCCTCCTTTCCCCACATCCCCACGGTCTGCCTGGCGGACCGTGACATTGATATTTAACATCAATGTAGAGAGACTGGTCTGACATTGATATGTGACATCACAATAGAGAGATTAGTCTGGCATTGATATGTGACATCACAATAGAGACGTTCGTTTGACATTGATATGTGACATCACAATATAGAGGTGAATCTGGCATTGATATTTAACATCAATGTAGAGAAGTGAATCTGGCATTGATATGTGACATCACCATAGAGAGGTTAATCTGGCATTCATATGTGACATCACAATAGAGAGGTTCGTCTGACATTGATATGTGACATCACAATAGAGAGGTGAATCTGGCTTTGATATTTAACATCAATGTAGAGAGGCTGCTCCGGCATTGATATGTGACATCACAATAGAGAGGTGAATCTGGCATTGATATTTAACATCAATGTAGAGAGACTGGTTAATCTGGCATTGATATGTGACATCACCATAGAGAGGTTAATCTGGCATTGATATGTGACATCACAATAGAGAGGTTCGTTTGACATTGATATGTGACATCAAAATAGAGAGGTGAATCTGGCATTGATATTTAACATCACAGTAGAGAGGTGAATCTGGCAGCGATATTTAACATCAATGTAGCTAGGCTGGTGTGGCATTGATGTGTGACATCACAATAGAGACGTTCATTTGACATTGATATGTGACATCACAATAGAGACGTTCGTCTGACATTGATATGTGACATCACAATAGAGAGGTGTGTTGTGGGATTTCTCTTCAGTGTATTGTCCTTTAATGTATTGAAATGCTTTCATGTTACTTAGTTTAGTATGTCTATTTCACACCTCATTCACGCTGGGAAACAGACGGTGAGAAACTGGTGAATGTCTCCCAGGATGCGGAAGCTCACACATGAAGGCTTGACCCCAAAGTGGGGGAGATTCACACAGGTGATGGAGAGTCTGTCTGTTTACAGCCAAGGTGTGAACTGCAACTGTAACTTTTGTTCTGTGACTGTGTATAAAAAGCACCTGAACTGTTCATTGTTAGAGACGACTTTCAGTGCCCCCTGACTGACGTCCCTCCTCATGCGTGAGATAGCTGAAATAAAGGTGTTGTTACAACTCATCCCGTCTGCAGGCTTTGGTAATTAAAATTTCCACAACAGTTTGGCGTCACGAACAGGGTGATCCAGTGTTCTCGCTGAAGGACGGCTCTGGGACAACTGATCACCCCGAGGTATCAAAACGCTTCGGTCCTGCCAGCTGTTTAAAAGCAAAGAGAAAGGCAGAGTCACAGAGCCTGTGCTTCAGCGACCACCGAGATCACCTTGACGAATCGAGGGGAAACTCCTGCAGAACGGTGTGCTGTATCTATCTTTTTAACAAGTCACGAGAGTTTTGTGTCTGGCCGTGTGAGCGTGTTGCAGCCTTCGAAGAGCTCAAGAAGGTGAGCGTGTTACGACCATCCAGGGCAAGAGCTCCGAGGGAGTCTCCGTGTAGAATCACGGAGAGTCTTCGTGTAGAATCACGGAGTGACATCCCTAGCATCTTCTAAAAGACCCTAACTTCTTCAAAGGAGACTGGGGGTGGCGGTGTTCGTTCCTTGGTCCGTAGAAGGCAAGGAACCTCACGGGGGACGCCTCGTGTAGTAATATGGGATCTAGATCCAGTAAGGCAGCCAGCGGAGCCGGATTAGCGGCTTGAGAGGCGGCTGCGGCAAGCGTTCCACGAGGTGGCCAGGGACAAAACTCAATATTTGACTGTATGGTTAAGAAATGGGGAATTGGGTGTATGAAATATGTTGTTAAGTGGCAAAAAGTAAACGGGTTTCCCGAAAAGGGATCGCTGAGTGTTAACCAGTTAAAGAAAATAGAGGAACAGTTGCGAGAGGAAGAAGCAAAATTATTGGAAAAAGGAAAAGGTAGGACCATAGATCTACGTAGAGTAAGCGATGAGAAGGAATGCTTGAAAATGTGGATAGGGGAAGCAGAAAGAAGAGAAAACAAAGCAGCTCTGAATGAATTACCTAGAGAAGTCCGTGGAGGGGAGGCTGACGCAGAATCTGCCTCAGCGCCGCTTCCACCTCCGTATAACACGGAGAACAAAACATCATTTCCCTGTTCACGCACTGTTTGTGCTTCCCCAGTACAGGCTGTTTTGCAGGGCCTGAAAGCCGATGCGGACCTGCACTCCTTTCCCTCCCCATCCCTCTCTGCACCACACGCCCCACAGCCAGAGGATGCAAGCGCCAATCCCGCTACTGAGGAGCGACAGCCCCGTCAGGATGAAGCGGAAAGAATGACACTCAGATCCGACACAGCGCTCAGCAACACACGGAGTGCGTCGCGAGCTGAAAACGCGTCGCGAGCTGAAGCGACGAAAACACAGCAACGGAGAGCTGTGAGAGGAAAGAACAGATGTAAGGACAGCCGCCATGGATATTACGCCCTGCCTTTTGCTACGGATCAGCCTGAATATTCTCTCACTGATGACGAGCGGGACGATACAGACGACGCAGACAGCAGCGAGGAGGCCGAAAAGTTCCAGACCAGGCAGAGAACGCGGAGACAGCGACAGGCGAAAGGAGAAAGCCTGCTGCTCCCGATGGTGGAAGTGGCGGGACCCGAGGGACCTATTTTAGTTCACAGACCATGGACACAGTCAGACATCGCTGACGCCACAAGCCATCTACCTGACCCCCTCATGTCGGGTGCAAAGTTCGGTGAGCACCTCCTAATTTTCTGCCAAGAATATCGTCCCACGGGTCAAGAAATTAGACGCGCAGTGGTAGGCAAGCTGAAGCCATGCGACCTGAGGAGAATATCACCTCACTTGCCTGATCCTATGCTGAGGATGCGACACCTGACCTATGAGCATGGAGAAAACCTTGAATATTGTACTGCAGTCACCCACCTGATGGATAAGCTAAAGGAGGTTTTCCCAGATAAAGTGGACATGTCAAAGATTCAGGCTTGCAAGCAAAGAAAGGATGAATCTGTGGACGATTTCATACATCGCATGACAACTGTGTTTGAAGCTAATGGTGGAATACCCAAAGATGACATGACGGGCGCCTCCGCCTCCACATATGAGCACCATCTCTGCGGCCACATTTTCCGGGGACTGAGATCAGATGTGGCAGCCGAGGTAAAGCATTCGTACGTGGGGGGAGAAGATGAGCCGCGGCTAACGGAGCTACGACGCCATGCCCGCCACGCTCAGAGCCACCTGGATGAGAAGAAAAGCAAAAGAGAGGAAAAACAGAATGCCGATCTCCATAATGCCGCCCTAACACTGTATAAAGCCGTGGCAAACCCGCACGGAGGTTTCCACAACAGAGACAGTTGTCGTGACCGAAGTGGGGAGAACAGACGGGACCGAGGACATTATCAACAACAACAGCAGTCAAGACGAGATCGGGACGCCTGTTTTGTCTGTGGAGACTATGGACATTGGCGAGCAACCTGTCCTAACCGTGGCCGTCGTGGAAATAGGGAGAAACAACGCCAGAATTACCAAAGGCCGAGCCCACGGTGGGAGCAAGCGGACTGAGACCGGGGGGAAAGGACGCCAGAGTACGATTCAGGCTGTGGTTTGCCCTCTTCATCAGAACAGGGAAGTGAAAATCACACACACATACACACACCCATTGATGTAGAAAGTGTTTCACACACACACACACACACACACACACACACACACACTTTAATACATCACACTTTGAGCATGAAGAGCAGGTCTCTTTGTCACCAGCTGGTACATATGTACATTTAAATAGCGCGCCTTATAAATCACTGCCCTTGTATAAAATGTTAGTTTGTAACCAGGTAGTAGAATTTCTTGTAGATTCTAGACAAGAGGCTTTGATAATTAAAATTTCCACAACAGGTGAATCTGGCATCGATATTTGACATCAATGTAGATAGGCTGGCCTGGCATTGATATGTGACATCACAATAGAGAGGTGAATCTGGCATTGATATTTAACATCACAATAGAGAGGTGAATCTGGCATTGATATTTAACATCAATGTAGAGAGGCTGGTCTGGCATTGGTTTGTGACATCACAATAGAGACGTTCGTTTGACATTGATATGTGTCATCACAATAGAGAGGTGAATCTGGCATTGATATGTGACATCACAATAGAGAGGTTAAACTGGCATTGATATGTGACATTACAATAGAGAGGTGAATCTGACATTGATATTTAACATCAATGTAGAGAGGTGAATCTGGCATTGATATGTGACATCACAATATAGGGGTGAATCTGGCATTGATATGTGACATCACAATAGAGAGGTTCGTTTGATATTGATATGTGACATCACAATAGAGAGGCTGTTCGGGCATTGATATGTGACATCACAATAGAGAGGTTCGTTTGACATTGATATTTAACATCAATGTAGAGAGGCTGGTCTGGCATTGATATATGACATCACAATATAAAGGTGAATCTGGCATTGATATTTAACATCACAGTAGAGAGGCTGGTCTGGCATTGATATGTGACATCACAATAGAGACATTCGATTGACACTGATATGTGACATCACAATAGAGACGTTCGTTTGACACTGATATGTGACATCACAATAGAGACGTTCGTTTGACACTGATATGTGACATCACAATATAGAGGTGAATCTGGCATTGATATTAAACATCACAGTAGAGAGGTTCGTCTTACATTGATATGTGACAACACGACAGAGAGGCGAATCTCGCTTTGATATGTGACTTCACAATAGAGAGGCGAGTATGGTATTGATATTTGACGTCACAAGAGAGAGGCGAATCTCGCTTTGATATGTGACATAACAATAGAGAGTCAAATCTGGCATTGATTTTGACTTCACAATAGAGTGGCGAATCTCGCTTTGATATGTGACATCACATTAGAGAAGCGAATCGGGCATTGATATGTGACATCACAACAGAGAGGCGAATCTCGCTTTGATATGTGACTTCACAATAGAGAGGCGAATCTGGCATTGATATGTGACATCACATCAGAGACGCGAACCTGGCATTGGTATGTGACAACACGACAGAGAGGCGAATCTGGCATTCGTATTTGACTTCACAATAGAGAGGCGAATCTGGCATTGATATTTGACTTCACAATAGAGAGGCGAATCTGGCATTGATATTTGACATCACAATAAAGAGGCGAATCTAGCATTGATATGTGACATCACGACAGAGAGGCGAATCTGGCATTGATATTTGACAAAACAATAGAGGCGAATCAGGCATTGATATGTGACTTCACAATACAGAGGCGAGTATGGTATTGATATTTGACATCACAACAGAGAGGCGAATCTCGCTTTGATATGTGACATCACATCAGAGACGCGAATCTGGCATTGATATTTGACATAACAATAGAGAGTCGAATCTGGCATTGATTTTTGACTTCACAGTAGAGTGGCGAATCTGGCGTTCGTCTTTGACTTCACAATAGAGAGGCGAATCTGGCATTGATATTTGACATCACAATAAAGAGGCGAATCTAGCATTGATATGTGACATCACGACAGAGAGGCGAGTCAGGCATTGATATTTGACATCACATCAGAGACGCGAATCTGGCATTGATGTTTGACTTCACAATAGAGAGGCGAATCTAGCATTGATATGTGACATCACGACAGAGAGGCGAATATGGCATTGATATGTGACATCACGACAGAGAGTTGAATTTGGCATTGATATTTGACATCACAATAGAGAGGCTAATCTGGCATTGATATGTGACATTACGACAGAGAGGCGAATCTGTCATTGTTATTTGACATCACATCAGAGACGCGAATCTGGCATTGATATTTGACTTCACAATAAAGAGGCGAATCTAGCATTGATATGTGACATCACGACAGAGAGGCGAATCTGGCATTGATATTTGACAAAACAATAGAGTGGCGAATCAGGCATTGATATTTGACATCACATCAGAGAGGCGATCTGGCATTGATATTTGACATCACGACAGAGAAGCGAATCTGGTATTGATATCGGACATCACATTAGAGAGGCGAGTCAGGCATTGATATTTGACTTCTCAACAGAGAGGCGAATCTGGCATTGATATGTGACATCACAACAGAGAGGCGAATCTCGCTTTGATATTTGACATCACGACAGAGAGGCGAATCTGGTATTGATATCTGACATCACATTAGAGAGGCGAGTCAGGCATTGATATTTGACTTCTCAATAGAGAGGCGAGTCAGGCAGTGATATCTGACATCACTTCAGAGAGGTGAATCTGGCATTGACATTTGACATCACGGTAGAGAGGTAAGTCTGGTATTGATATTTGACTTAACAATAGAGAGACGAATCTGCCATTGACATTTGACATCACGGTAGAGAGGCGAATCTGGCATTGATATTTGACTTAACAATAGAGAGGTGAATCTGGTATTGATATTTGACATCACAGCAGAGACGAGAGTCATATATTGATATGTGACATCACATGAGAGACTCCAGTCTGGCATTGATATTTGACATGACAATAGAGAGGCGAATCTGGCATTGGGCAAAGACCACAAGAACAACATAAAAAGGAGAAAACGTACCTTAGAAACATGTCGGGATACAGGAGAGGGCAGCACTGCAGACATGAGAACAAGCATCAGTTTGAAATAAACAAAACAATAAGCACAGTTGTACAGATATATACACACACACACGCTCCTAAAGCCTAGCCAGCCCTCATGAAGAGGTGGCGACGCCCTCCAGGTGTGTGAAGGAAAGCAAGAAAAACCCGGAGCGCGCCGCCTCACCTCCCTTTACATTTGTGGACCCTAAGAATCCAAACACGGAAAAGTTTGCACACACTTGTGATTCTGCGCAGAGGTCCACCCTACCAGCCAGCCTCTACGCAGACACGCATGAATACACACAAATTTGCACACATCCAGAGATAAACTCCCCCAAAGAAATCCAAACATGGACATTGTTGCGCACACTGCACACACATTCAGAGTTCTGAATGTTCTGGTGAGTCTCCACCTGTTGCAGGTGAGTGCAGCCTGGACTGTCTCGAGACAGATCCGATCAGCTGCACCACAGACACTTCATACCTCATCTCAGGACAAAAACTGAAATAGCCACAATCTGTCTGTTTGCTCTGTGAATTGGTTAGAAACAAAATTGAACTTGTTTTGGTTTCTGTCGTAAAATGCTCTCAAAAGATCTCGAAAGGGTTTGGGTTGGTGTCAGGTCAACGTCCGTTATGCCATAAAGTATAATAGGTGAGCGCTCCTATTTATGGGTTTTGGGATCAAAGCAAAGCTACCACATCATAAAGGATCAAAGCAAAGTTACTGCATCACAAGGGATCAAAGTGATTCTAATGTGTGCGCAGGTTCACACACACACGTTTGTTCGTGTAATATTGTTCACACTGAATTTGACCGTAGGCAATTTAATATGAGTCAATCAAAGAAAATGTTAGTTTTGAAGAATTTTGAAATTACGAAACTGACAATTACGAGAATTTTTGTTCGTGTATTTTTTTTTCTTTTGCATAACATGTCGAGCTTTTCTGTATATAGCCATGTCGTAGATTCCGGAGCAAACAAGTAATTGATGAAAATGTTCTATGCAGCAGTGCCTGCATCTTGGGACCTCCATTCATATCTCAACACGCAAACCCTGACATCTATTGTGTAGTTACATACTACTAGGAAGTGCTGACAAAATATGAAATTATGATGCTATTTATATAGAGGCACAGTACCAACACAGAACAGCGGGGACACAGAACCAAAACCTAAGAACTAACAAAGACACATCAAGAAATCAAAGATTAATAAAACAAAACAGAAAGCACTCAGCCATCGACCCAGGACCGTGACATTCAGTTTCTCAAGGAGTAATCAAAGCAAACATTTTTTTTCTTTTTATGAGTAAGAGATTTCCTTTATGGGTTACATGATGGTGTAAGTTCCAGCACAGCTCATTTAGTTTGCAGAAGTGCTCCGAGGCCCCTATGAAACACATAATTGAAAGAATCTAATAAATTAGAGGGGTGCAGTAGCTGTAGTATGACTTTTTGTTCTCGTGCTGCATACTCCCTCACAGAAGATTTATTTTGATCTTTCTAAAGCCTTCTTTAAAATTTAGAAAATAAAATGAAAATAGGCATATCAAAACAAGCCTACTAGAAATACTACTCTGCATTACATCCTAACACTTGGCTAAATCCTAATATGTAATTCTGGCTTAATAGTTTATTACACTAAATGTGATTATGCACTGAAAAAAAAACATGTTGGGTTTACTTAATTCAATAGTGGACACTGGTTGCACACAGATGTTTTGCTTTGGCAGGAGCTTAAACAATTGAGTATCAGCTATTCTAGTAGAATTTATTTTACCAATGCAAGGGTGCATTAGTACCTTGTAATACAACATATCTATTTCATAAAGGGCGAACACAAATTTCCAAAGAGACTTCCTGGCAGCTGCCATTTTAAGTATAACCTTTGGTACGGGCAAATTCAGTTTGCAGAAGCTATACAACAGTGGCCTCTAGAGGTGTTTACACACTATGACCAAATCAGACAATGCAACACAACACGCAGGTCGCCCCAATGAATTGATTCAGCTGGTAGCAGTGACTTGTTAACTTCTCATTTGTCAAGCATATCTCCCATGAATGATATGAAATAATTTAGAGACAAAACATTGACATCACAAAGTAGAAGCTGCAATCAGTTTTTAGGAAAGTGAGTCTAATAGTAGTAGGTAAAATAATGCAGTAATTTCTTAGTTTTATAATCCCTTTATAAATCATGTTGGCTACAGCCTATTTAGCAGTGCAACAAGAGCATTTGACGAACAAACAAATAAATAAATAAACAGTCAACAACAACAAAAAAGTTAGTACCCAGGGATAAAAATATTGTGTATGAAAGGGAAACCTAATGGACAGATGTGATGCCTGAACAGTGGTGGCTTTAAGTGATGTATCAACTCAAACATGCATCCATGGTCTATGTTACATAAGTACGATGATCAGTGGTGATGGTTGGCGCCGCTTTGAAAGCAGAAACTGTTGGTTTGAAAGCCTTTAGTGTCTCCTTGTGGCGGGACTCTTATACTGCACTGTAAGATGTTTGTCAGTGTCAGCCGTATGCTAGAAAGTGATACATTAAAATTTCTGGGGTCACCATGAAGAGCTTACTTCCTTTCTTGTTCAGTGTGTAAAATGTGGTACTTAATGGATTGAAAAGAAAAATGATGGCACACTTGTAGTTCACACAAGTGGTGAAGATTCAGGGTTTTAATTTGTAAGGTTTGAATTTTGAGCCATCATAAATTTTAAAACAGGAAAGTATACTATTTAACATATGTTAAGTCAAAGCTAATATAGCTGCTCATATATAGCTATTTATAATTAATGGGAACAGCACTCTTTGTGTGGTTTGAGAAAACAGTCAAGTTGTTAAGAACTATGACTGAGAAGAATCCGCCTGTTTACAGCAGCAGGCTGCCTTCCTAGAATTTGGATATCCCCCGTGCGCTCGTCTCTGTATTATGTGCATTACCTCTCTTGGAAAATAAAAACCACAGCAGCTTTTTATAGTTTTTTTTTCATTCACTATCAGCTTACACCAGCGGTCCCCAACCTTTTTTGCGCCACGGACCAGTTTATGCCCGACAATATTTTCACGGACCGGCCTTTAAGGTGTCGCAGATAAATACAACAAAAAAAAAGAAGATTTATTCATAACACATGTGAAAAGACCCAGGAAAACCGAGTTAACGATAAAAACGATAACAAAATAACGCTGAAAACCGATAAAAACCCTGAAAACCATACATTTCACATCTGAGCCTCAACTCTCGCGGCCCGGCACCAAATGACTCACGGACCGGTACCGGTCCGAGGCCCGGGGGTTGGGGACCGCTGGCTTACACCAAAAGTCTACTCTGAAGAAGATTATTCAAAGCATGCAACACAGAATAAAACAAGTTTAAATTAAAATTAAACAAATCAAAATCTTGTGGACGTATGCCTTTTACATGTTGGTAAAATATTTAGGATGAGATGGAGATATAACACTCATGCACCCTGAAAATTATGAAGGTCTAAATATGTATCAAAGGGGCTCACTGAACATCAGTGGATTTCTATGGGGCAAACGTACTTAAACTAGCCACTGTGACCATTGCGGCAGAGCAGAATGAATGATACTGATGGGGACTAAAAGGGTTTGTAGTTAAATTCCTGCCCTTACAGGATCAGTGAGTGTCTGTTTAAAGATTATTAACATACTTTTACATCACTATGGAACACTAGCATTTCTGCAGAGGACAGAACTCCCTGCTTTAATCTACCAAGATGCTCTGTGTTATGTTGTCATGGCAATATGAAGTCAAATAAATACAAATATACAAAAATGCACATTTAAAGGAGGACAAGAAGACAGGCAACTGGAAGAGCTTTTGAAGCAGGAAAACCGTTCTAGATTTCTGTTAATTTAACTGGAAATTTTGCGAATACAAGTCAAGGAGGAAACAAGGAGGCAGCTGGTTGGATTATATCTGAGGACAGGACGCATGAAGGAGAAGCATGAGGAGAGAGAAAACAGCAGAGTGATGGTGCAGAGCTAATCATGGATCAAGTCGAAGAAGCAAGCATCAAAATTGTGAGTAAACATAACACACAAAGACTTAAAAATTACTGTGCTGATTATGGAAATATTAAATTTGGTTAATTTGGGGTCTGCAGCTTCAGGTTTGTGGATTCAGTTGGTCTAAAAATTGAGGAAAGACAAAAAATGTTTCTTTTGAAAGGTTGTTGGAGGATTCTTACTGTAAGAAATATCTGGGTGTGCATCTGCTTTTATTTTAAAAAGTTGAATTGTATTTAGTCACATTGGAAAGGGAAAATTGGAGGATCGGGACAATAATGTGGCCAGATTTACTGTTTCCTTAATCAGAACAATAATTTTGATCTGAACTAGAAATTGTAAAATGGGTTATTTTCTTTCTTCTCTACTGATCACTGTGTTAAATGTTGAGTTACTTGTCAGTCTACATTAATGTTAATGGTACTTTTAAAAAATGCAGTTTATTTGTAATTTTGTAGAAAAAGGCTCTGCACCTGTGAAAAAAAAACAAAACAAGAATCCACACCCCCAAAATCACTGTGGATCAGAGTAGCTAAGCCCTGGTTAACTACAATTATATTACAGGAGATGAAAAATATTGGAATGATTGAAAGAAACAAAGATTGCTTTAGGGTTTGAAGATTTGACTTTCTTATTGAAAGAGACAAAAACTAATCTATGTGTGACACTGAGAAGAAAACTGAAAGCTTAAAAGATCTGGAGGTCTGACTGTTGTTATACAAATGTGCAAACTTGTTTTAATGACATTAGAAAGAAAAATGGGATGTTTAAAAAGGTAATATATAAAATTGATTTTTATATTACTTGAAAAAATTATGTTGGTTAGCGCTGCTGTATTTGGAAAAATGCTGGGTCACTAGTAAGCCGAGATTTAATGAGATAAACTGAGGATAGGTAATATAATCTACACACTAGCTATTATTGTTGAATCCATACACCACCATTATTGTTGGATCCATACACCAGTTAATATTTTATCAAACATCATTCATAATTGGTGATCAATGCAAGTTTTAAGCAATAATATTTATTTGCATTCCCAACTAGTTTACAAAATATGAAAAATAATCGTGGTTTTTTAAGAAAAAAAAAAGACGTTTCTAACTGGCTTCAAACTTTTGAGCTGTAGAGTAGATTGATGAGCACGCAATAAAGTGAACTTGTTAGGGAGAGTTTGCCATCAACTCAATTTCTGATGATAGACACGGCTAAAAAAATGAGCGTTTTGTTGACACTGATGTGTGGACAGATCACATGGTTATAAACCAGGTGAAAAGTAACTTCAAACTTTTGAGCAGTGATGTAGATTGCAATGCCAGTGTGTAGTTATCTATTACAGAAGAATATATAGAAGTATGAGGACAGGGAGACACTGTAAAAAAGTTATGAGCTGTCTTGCTGCAGAGAAAGTGGAGTCTGTCATCCTTGACAAGCTCCCAAGATAGGCAGCTGGCAGGATTGAATGATGCTCTGCCTCTGCGGTCAAGTACAGACATAGGCCTTAAGCAACCATGAGCCACTGATAAGCGAGAGAAATTAGTGCACTTAATGCATGTTTACTAATTATATACGTATGAGCCACTAATAGGAGAAAATGAGCACACAATAAAGTGGACTTGTTAGGGAGAGATTGTCATCAGAGTTAAAACACTCCAACTCAATTTTGATGATAGACACAGCTAAAAAACAAATGAGCGTTTTGTTGGCACTGATGACAAAATCTTGATCAGATTGTTTGGTCTGCGCTTCCACAGGCCCCGCTCGTTTAGAAACTTATTCTTGTTAATGACAAAAACAAGACAAACATCTTTTACTTGCTAGGAAGGGAAGGATGGTTGAAACCAAGCTCTTGGAGCTCAACGCTCCTCACCTGTCTCCAAAGCAACTTCTTCAACAAACAGCCCTCCTCGCAGCTATTTATTTCCATGACAGTTACAGTTTACAGTTTACACAAGCACCTCCCCTCGTAAAACCCCCCTATGGTTCTAAAAGACAAGGCACTATGTGTGTGTGTGTGTGTGCACGTGTATGCATGTGTGCATGTGTATGCATGTGCAAGAACGTGTGTGTGTATGTCTGTGTATGTGTGTGTGTGTGTGTGTGTGTGTGTGTGTGTGTGTGCGTCATGGGGGTGCGTTTGTGTGACCTCCTGTTCACCAAAAGGATCATAAAAGCAGGAAGCTTACAACACAAGAAACAGATCTTTCAGATAGGATGTGCCTATAATAAGACCACGTCAGCCTCCCCCACCAACAAATTGGCTAGAGAGGTGGTCAGAGACAAAGGAATGTCTTTGATCCTATAGTTTAAACTAAGACTTACAAATTTAAGAAACACAATGACAACATTTAACAATTAGACTCCAACACAGATACAGACAGACACATGCATAGAAGACACACTACTGCTCAAAAATTTGTGGTCAGATTCAAACAGTCGTTTTTTAATTAATAATTTAGATTTACTTTAACATAATATTACATGAAATTTATCAGTAATGTTTTCACAGATGTGTGTTTAATTAATTATTTCTGTTAAATCACCCATGATGCATTAGGAAATGTCTACACAGTTATACATGGGCCCATTTTTAGTAACAATCACTCCTGTGTGGACCGATCACATGGTTATAAACTAGAGATGGACCGATCCGATATTACGTATCGGTATCGGTCCGATACTGACCTAAATTACTGGATCGGATATCGGCGAGAAATAAAAAATGTAATCCGATCCATTAAATATCAAAAAAACACCTCACAAAACTTGCGACACCGCGTAACTTGGCTCATAACCGTAGCACATCGGAGCAGTGTGCGTCACGTGATAGAGCGGCTGTGTGCATTTGTAGCCTCGCTACCAAACTAGCATTTCATCTCCGAGGAAGTGATCCCAGAGAGAAGTAAAGCAAGTGTGTAAGTTCATCGCTAAATGTCTGTAAAAGTTCCCATGTTAAGCTTAACAACCGATATATGGAGCGACTGCCTCCTCTCTCTCCCTCTCCTGCTGCTACTTCAATCGTGAAACTGCTTAATGATCAGCTGATCGGCTTTTCTGTCGCGAGTCCGTCTCTCGTCTTTGTTTTTGGCCCACTTCGCGCCAGAAAGAGGAAACCAATGGCTGAACAACAGCAGCACGTTTAAGCTTGATAAGCTGTTGTTAGAATTTATTTAATATTACTTTCTACACCAGGATCCTTTTCTACATAGCTGATGGCTGGTAACTGTGCAGGGGCGGATCTAGCAAAGTTTAGCCAGCGGGGCCGATAGGGCATGAACAGGGAAAAGGGGGCACAAAGACATACTTATCTTTCTTATTCTCATTTAAAATATCTAGCTTTCAATAAATAATTATCTGAATCTTACACCCAAAGTTTTAATCTGATGTAAAATGTATAGAAGTCCATTATTGTATATAGTAACTGTTAAGTCTAATATACCCTAGTAAGCTAGTACTTTTTCCTTTGGGAAGATACCATCTGTGAATTCTGCAATTCTGTTGAAGAAAGATGTTGAATCTATTTAATTATTCTTGAAAAATAATTTATTTCTGTGCAGTTTTTTTCACCCTGCATCAAATTAAAGTTGAATACATCAATTAACCCTAGAACACTATCGCTATAAATAGTAACACAATCACTAATGCCGGGTGATTTTTACCAGATATAATATGACCAACAAAAAGTACTTGTCATCAAAATATATCAAACACATGACAAATCAGAGTGGTCAGCTTTTACTTTCAACTGTGTCATGTCTAACAAAATGAAAAAAAGTGTCATGGGGGATGCTAAAATAATGCTCCAAAATTAGAGAAAATTCAGGAATTCAAGAACAAAAAAATCCTAAAAAAAAAAAAAAATGACGCTGGAAAGCTGGTCTTTGATACACCCATTCCTGGGACATTTGATACTTCCCTGGTGAAGGCACAATCTCCTCGACACACTAACAGCTGCAGGAGAGAGAAATCATGTAAATGTATTTGCTCGGGTGAAAATCACCCAGCGATAGTGTTCTAGGCTTAAGCATCATGAGGTGGGGGGTGGTTCCCTATTTTTTTTGCTGGGAGTTTGCAACCCTATTAGTTAGGTTGCTTAATATTTCTGCTAAGTACTCTTTAAAATACCAGAGTAGGGAGGATGGAGTAGGTTTAAGTTTATTAGATTGATCAGTGTTGCTGAACTATGAAATATTTTGGGTGCAGTGTATCTTTTACATACAGGTATAACAGAATAGCTTTAGTGTTGTTGTTTATTTAAACTTGAGTATGAACTTATACAAAATGCAGCAAGATATTAAAAAAAAACAGTTTTATTGATTAAAAACACTATATCGGATTCATATCGGTATCGGCAGATATCCAAATTTATGATATCGGTATCGGTATCGGACATAAAAAAGTGGTATTGTGCCATCTCTATTATAAACCAGGTGAAAATTGACTTCAAGCTTTTGAGCTGTAGTGTACATTGCAATGATAGTGTATAGTTATCTATTACAGAAGAATATATAGAAGTATGAGGACAGGGAGACACTGTAAAAAAGTTATGAGCTGTCTTGCTGCAGAGAAAGTGGAGTCTGTCATCATTGAAAAGGTCCCAAGATAGGCAGCTGGCAGGATTGAATGATGCTCTACCTCTGTGGTGAAATACAGACATAGGCCTTAAGTAACCATGAGCCACTGATAAGGGTGACAGATTAGGAAACATACATAAAGTTCATTAGACTTCTATGAGCCATTAATAGGAGCTTTCGTACTCTGACACGCAATGAAAAGCTTTCGTTCTCTGACAAGCAATGCAAAGCTTTCGTACTCTGACACGCGCTAAGCAGCTTTCGTTCTCTGACAGGCAATGAAAAGCTTTTGTACTCTGACAAGCGCTGAGCAGTTTTCGTACTCTGAAACGCACTGAGCAGCTTTCGTACTCTCCCACGCACTGAGCAGCTATCGTACACTCACACGTATTGAGCATGTTTCGTACTCTCACACGCACTGAGCATCTTTCGTACTCTGACAGGCACTGAGCATTTTTTGTACTCTGACATGCCCTGAGCAGCTTTCGTACTCTTAAACGCCCACAGCAGCTTTCGTACTCTGACACGCCCTCAGCAGCTTTCAAACTCTGACACGCACTGAGCAGCTATTTGGTGTGATTCCAGAATGTTGGCGGAACGTTGGGGGAATCTTCTGATTCCGGAATGTTGGAGGAATGTTGGGGGAATGTTTTGATTCTGGAATGATGGGAGAATGTTTTGATTCTGGAATGGTTGGGGCATGTTTGGGAATGTTGTGATTCCGGAATCGTTGGGGAACATTGGGGAATGTTGTGATTCCGGAATTTTGGGGGAATGTTGGGTAATGTTGTGATTATGGAATGTTTGGGGAATATTGGCGAAATGTTGGGGAACGTTGTGATTCCAGAATGTTGTGGGAATGTTGTGATTGTGGATTGTTGGGTGAATGTTGTGATTCCGGAATGTCGGAGAAATGTTGGTGGAATGTGGGGGGAATGTGTTGATTCCGGAATGGTTGGGGAATGTTGTCATTCTGGAATGTGGGGGAATGTGGGGGAATGATAGGGAACGTTGTGATTCCGTAATGGTAGGGGAATGTTGTCATTCTGGAATGTGGGGGAATGTTGGGGAATGCTGGGATACTGGAATGTTGGCGGAAAGTTGGGGAATGTTGGGATCCCGGAAACTGGGGGAATGTGGACGGAATGTTGGGGAAATGTTTTGGGAATGTTTGTTTTAAAATTATACTGTTTTCAACAGCAGAATATGAAAACAAGCAACAGAATTTGAATGAAAACAATGTAATTTGAAAGAAAAAAAAATGGAATTTGAAAACAAACAACAGAATTTAAAAGAAAACAACATAATTTGAATGAAAACAGTGAAATTTAAATGAAAAGAACGGAATTTGAAAGAAAGCAACAGAATTTGTAAGAAAACAGTGGAATTTGAATGAAAACAACGGAATTTGAAAAAAAAAACAACAGAATTTGAATGAAAAGAACGGAATTTGAAAAAAAAAACAAGAGAATTTCAATGAAAAGAACGGAATTTGAAAACAAACACTGGAATTTGAATGAATACAACGGAATTTGAAAAAAAAACAACAGAATTTGAATGAAAAGAACAGAATTTGAAAACAAACAACAGAATTTCAATGGAGACAAGTGAATTTGAAAACAAACAACAGAAATTGAATGAAAACAACAAAATTTGAAAGGAAACAACAGGATTTGAATGAAAAGAACGAAAATTGAAAAAAAACAACAGAATTTGAATGAAAAAAGTGGAATTTCACTGAAAACAACGGAATTTGAAAACAAACAACAGAATTTGAATGAAAACAACAGAATTTGAATGAAAACAATGGAATTTGAATGAAAACAACAGAATTTGAAATAAAACAATAGAATTTTAAAACAAACAACAGAATTTGAAAGGAAACAACAGAATTTGAATGGCAAGAACAGAATTTGAAAGAAAACAATGGAATTTGAAAACAAATAACAGAATTTGAATGAAAACAGTGGAATTTGAATGAAAACAACGGACTTTGAAAACAAACAATAGAATTTGAAAGGAAACAACAGAATTTGAATGAAAAGAATTGAATATAAAAACAAACAACAGAATTTGAAAGAAAACATCGGAATTTGAAAACAAATAGCAAAATTTAAAAGGAAACAATGGAATTTGAATGAAAACAACATAATTTGAATGACACCAACGGAATTTGAAAGAAAAAAACAGAATTTGAAAACAAACAACAGATTTTGAACGAAAACAGTGGAATTTGAATGAAAACAGCAGAATTTGAAAACAAAAAACATAATTTGAATGAAAAGAGCGGAATCTGAATGAAAACAACGAAATTTGAAAGAAACCAATAAAATATGAAAACACTTAACAGAATTTGAATGAAAACAGTGGAATTTGAATGAAAACAACAGACTTTGAAAAGAAAAAACATCATTTTAATGAAAACAACGGAATTTGAAAGAAAACAGTGGAATTTGAAAACAAACAACAGAATATGAATGAAAAGAACAAAAATTTAAAACAAACAACGAAATTTGAATGAAAATAACAGAGTTTGAAAGGAAACAACAGAAATAGAATGAAAAGAACAGAATTTGAATGAAAGCAAATGAATTTGAAAACAAACAACAGAATTTGAAAGGAAACAACAGAATTTAAAAGAAAACAGTGTAATCTGAAAACAAACAACAGAATTTGAATGAAAATAACAGAATTTGAAAATAAACAACAGAATTTGAATGAAAAAAACAGAATTTGAATGAACACAGCGGAATTTGAATGAAAACAACGGAATTTGAATGAAAAAAACGGAATTTCAAAACAAGCAACAGAATTTGAATGAAAAGAACGGAATTTGAAAGACAACAGCCAAACTTGAATGAAAAAAACAGAATGTTAAAACATACAACAGAATGTGAAAGGAAACAACAGAATTTGAATGAAAACTGTAATTTAAAAACAAACAACAGAATTTGAAAGGAAACAAGAGAATTTGAATGAAAAGAACGGAATATGAAAACAAACAACAGAATTTGAATGAAAAGAGCGGAATCTGAATGAAAACAACGGAATTTGAAAGAAAACAACAGAATTTGAATGAAAAGAGCGGAATCTGAATGAAAACAACGGAATTTGAATGAAAACAGCGGAATTTGAAAGAAAACAACAGAATTTGAATGAAAACAGTGGAATTTGAAAACAAACAACAGAATTTGAATGAAAACAGCGGAATTTGAAAACAAATAACAGAATTTAAAGAAAACAGAAGAATTTGAAAACAAACAACAGAATTTGAATGAAAAGAACGGAATTTGAATGAAAAGAACGGAATTTGAAAACAAACAACAGAATTTGAATGAAAACAGCGGAATTTGAAAACAAATAACAGAATTTAAAAGAAAACAGAAGAATTTGAAAACAAACAACAGAATTTGAATGAAAAGAACGGAATTTGAATGAAAAGAACGGAATTTGAAAAAAAACAACAGAATTTGAAGGAAAAGAGCGGAATCTGAATGAAAACAACGGAATTTGAATGAAAACAGCGGAATTTGAAAGAAAACAACAGAATTTGAATGAAAACAGTGGAATTTGAAAACAAACAACAGAATTTGAATGAAAACAGCGGAATTTGAAAACAAATAACAGAATTTAAAAGAAAATAGAAGAATTTGAAAACAAACAACAGAATTTGAATGAAAAGAACGGAATTTAAATGAAAAGAACGGAATTTGAATGAAAACAACGGAATTTGAATGAAAACAGCGGAATTTGAAAACAAACAACAAAATTTGAATGAAAAGAACAGAATTTGAAAGGAAACAAGAGAATTTGAATGAAAACAACGGAATATGAAAACAAACAACAGAATTTGAAAGGAAACAACGGAATTTGAATGAAAACAGAAGAATTTGAAAACAAACAACAAAATTTGAATGAAAAGAACAGAATTTGAATGAAAAGAACGGATTTTGAAAAAAAACAACAGAATTTGAATGAAAAGAGCGGAATCTGAATGAAAACAACGGAATTTGAAAGAAAACAACAGAATTTGAATCAAAACAGCGGAATTTGAAAGAAAACAACAGAATTTGAAAGACAACAGCCAAACTTGAATGAAAACAACAGAATGTTAAAACATACAACAGAATGTGAAAGGAAACAACAGAATTTGAATGAAAACTGTAATTTAAAAACAAACAACAGAATTTGAAAGGAAACAAGAGAATTTGAATGAAAACAGCGGAATCTGAAAGAGAACAGCCCAACTTGAATGAAAACAACAGAATGTTAAAACATACAACAGAATGTGAAAGGAAAAAACAGAATTTGAATGAAAACTGTATTTTAAAAACAAACAACAGAATTTGAAAACAAATAACAGAATTTAAAAGAAAACAGAAGAATTTGAAAACAAACAACAGAATTTGAATGAAAAGAGCGGAATTTGAATGAAAAAAACGGAATTTGAAAGACAACAGCCAAACTTGAATGAAAACAACAGAATGTTAAAACATACAACAGAATGTGAAAGGAAACAACAGAATTTGAATGAAAACTGTATTTTAAAAACAAACAACAGAATTTGAAAGGAAACAACAGAATTTGAATGAAAACAATGGAATTTGAAAACAAACAACAGAATTTGAATGAAAACAGCGGAATTTGAAAACAAACAACAGAATTTAAAAGAAAACAGAAGAATTTGAAAACAAACAACAGAATTTGAATGAAAAGAACGGAATTTAAATGAAAAGAACGGAATTTGAAAAAAAACAACAGAATTTGAATGAAAAGAGCGGAATCTGAATGAAAACAACGGAATTTGAAAGAAAACAACAGAATTTGAATGAAAACAGTGGAAATTGAAAACAAACAACAGAATTTGAATGAAAACAGTGGAATTTGAATGAAAAGAACGGAATTTGAAAACAAACAACAGAATTTGAATGAAAAGAGCGGAATCTGAATGAAAACAACGGAATTTGAAAGAAAACAACAGAATTTGAATGAAAAGAGCGGAATCTGAATGAAAACAACGGAATTTGAATGAAAACAGCGGAATTTGAAAGAAAACAACAGAATTTGAATGAAAACAGTGGAATTTGAAAACAAACAACAGAATTTGAATGAAAACAGCGGAATTTGAAAACAAATAACAGAATTTAAAAGAAAACAGAAGAATTTGAAAACAAACAACAGAATTTGAATGAAAAGAACGGAATTTGAATGAAAAGAACGGAATTTGAAAACAAACAACAGAATTTGAATGAAAACAGCGGAATTTGAAAACAAATAACAGAATTTAAAAGAAAACAGAAGAATTTGAAAACAAACAACAGAATTTGAATGAAAAGAACGGAATTTGAATGAAAAGAACGGAATTTGAAAAAAAACAACAGAATGTGAAAGGAAACAACGGAATTTGAATGAAAACAACGGAATCTGAAAGAGAACAGCCAAACTTGAATGAAAACAACAGAATGTTAAAACATACAACAGAATGTGAAAGGAAACAACAGAATTTGAATGAAAACAACGGAATTTGAAAGAAAACAACAGAATTTGAATGAAAACAGTGGAATTTGAAAACAAACAACAGAATTTGAATGAAAAGAGCGGAATCTGAATGAAAACAATGGAATTTGAAAGAAAACAACAGAATTTGAATGAAAAGAGCGGAATCTGAATGAAAAAAACGGAATTTGAAAGACAACAGCCAAACTTGAATGAAAACAACAGAATGTTAAAACATACAACAGAATGTGAAAGGAAACAACAGAATTTGAATGAAAACAGTGGAATTTGAAAACAAACAACAGAATTTGAATGAAAACAGAAGAATTTGAAAACAAACAACAGAATTTGAATGAAAAGAATGGAATTTAAATGAAAAGAACGGAATTTGAAAAAAAAAACAACGGAAATTGAATGAAAACAGCGGAATTTGAAAGAAAACAAGAGAATTTAAAAGAAAACAGAAGAATTTGAAAACACACAACAGAATTTGAATGAAAAGAACGGAATTTAAATGAAAAGAACGGAATTTGAAAAAAAACAGAAGAATTTGAAAACACACAACAGAATTTGAATGAAATGAACGGAATTTGAATGAAAAGAACGGAATTTGAATGAAAACAGTGGAATTTGAAAACAAACAACAGAATTTGAAAACAAATAACAGAATTTAAAAGAAAACAGAAGAATTTGAAAACAAACAACAGAATTTGAATGAAAAGAGCGGAATTTGAATGAAAAAAACGGAATTTGAAAGACAACAGCCAAACTTGAATGAAAACAACAGAATGTTAAAACATACAACAGAATGTGAAAGGAAACAACAGAATTTGAATGAAAACTGTATTTTAAAAACAAACAACAGAATTTGAAAGGAAACAACAGAATTTGAATGAAAACAATGGAATTTGAATGAAAAGAACGGAATTTGAAAACAAACAACAGAATTTGAATGAAAAGAGCGGAATCTGAATGAAAACAACGGAATTTGAAAGAAAACAACAGAATTTGAATGAAAAGAGCGGAATCTGAATGAAAACAACGGAATTTGAATGAAAACAGCGGAATTTGAAAGAAAACAACAGAATTTGAATGAAAACAGTGGAATTTGAAAACAAACAACAGAATTTGAATGAAAACAGCGGAATTTGAAAACAAACAACAGAATTTAAAAGAAAACAGAAGAATTTGAAAACAAACAACAGAATTTGAATGAAAAGAACGGAATTTAAATGAAAAGAACGGAATTTGAAAAAAAACAACAGAATTTGAATGAAAAGAGCGGAATCTGAATGAAAACAACGGAATTTGAATGAAAACAGCGGAATTTGAAAGAAAACAACAGAATTTGAATGAAAACAACAGAATTTGAAAACAAACAAAATAATTTGAAAGAAAACAACAGAATTTGAATGAAAACGACAGAATTTGAATGGAAACAACAAAATTTGAATGAAAAGAACTGAATTTGAAAACAAACAACAGAATTTGAAAGTAACCAACAGAATTTGAATGAAAACAGAAGAATTTGAAAACAAACAACAAAATTTGAATGAAAAGAACAGAATTTGAAAGGAAACAAGAGAATTTGAATGAAAACAACGGAATATGAAAACAAACAACAGAATTTGAAAGGAAACAACGGAATTTGAATGAAAACAGAAGAATTTGAAAACAAACAACAAAATTTGAATGAAAAGAACAGAATTTGAATGAAAAGAACGGATTTTGAAAAAAAACAACAGAATTTGAATGAAAAGAGCGGAATCTGAATGAAAACAACGGAATTTGAAAGAAAACAACAGAATTTGAATCAAAACAGCGGAATTTGAAAGAAAACAACAGAATTTGAAAGACAACAGCCAAACTTGAATGAAAACAACAGAATGTTAAAACATACAACAGAATGTGAAAGGAAACAACAGAATTTGAATGAAAACTGTAATTTAAAAACAAACAACAGAATTTGAAAGGAAACAAGAGAATTTGAATGAAAAGAATGGAATATGAAAAAAAAACAACAGAATTTGAATGAAAACAGTGGAATTTGAATGAAAAGAACGGAATTTGAAAACAAACAACAGAATTTGAATGAAAACAGCGGAATTTGAAAAAAAACAACAGAATTTGAATGAAAAGAGCCGAATCTGAATGAAAACAACGGAATTTGAATGAAAACAGCGGAATTTGAAAGAAAACAGTGGAATTTGAAAACAAACAACAGAATTTGAATGAAAACAGTGGAATTTGAATGAAAAGAACGGAATTTGAATACAAACAACAGAATTTGAATGAAAAGAGCGGAATCTGAATGAAAACAACGGAATTTGAAAGAAAACAACAGAATTTGAATGAAAACAGTGGAATTTGAAAACAAACAACAGAATTTGAATGAAAACAGCGGAATCTGAAAGAGAACAGCCCAACTTGAATGAAAACAACAGAATGTTAAAACATACAACAGAATGTGAAAGGAAAAAACAGAATTTGAATGAAAACTGTATTTTAAAAACAAACAACAGAATTTGAAAACAAATAACAGAATTTAAAAGAAAACAGAAGAATTTGAAAACAAACAACAGAATTTGAATGAAAAGAGCGGAATTTGAATGAAAAAAATGGAATTTGAAAGACAACAGCCAAACTTGAATGAAAACAACAGAATGTTAAAACATACAACAGAATGTGAAAGGAAACAACAGAATTTGAATGAAAACTGTATTTTAAAAACAAACAACAGAATTTGAAAGGAAACAACAGAATTTGAATGAAAACAATGGAATTTGAATGAAAAGAACGGAATTTAAATGAAAACAACGGAATTTGAAAGAAAACAACAGAATTTGAATGAAAACAGTGGAAATTGAAAACAAACAACAGAATTTGAATGAAAACAGTGGAATTTGAATGAAAAGAACGGAATTTGAAAACAAACAACAGAATTTGAATGAAAAGAGCGGAATCTGAATGAAACCAACGGAATTTGAAAGAAAACAACAGAATTTGAATGAAAAGAGCGGAATCTGAATGAAAACAACGGAATTTGAATGAAAACAGCGGAATTTGAAAGAAAACAACAGAATTTGAATGAAAACAGTGGAATTTGAAAACAAACAACAGAATTTGAATGAAAACAGCGGAATTTGAAAACAAATAACAGAATTTAAAAGAAAACAGAAGAATTTGAAAACAAACAACAGAATTTGAATGAAAAGAACGGAATTTGAATGAAAAGAACGGAATTTGAAAACAAACAACAGAATTTGAATGAAAACAGCGGAATTTGAAAACAAATAACAGAATTTAAAAGAAAACAGAAGAATTTGAAAACAAACAACAGAATTTGAATGAAAAGAACGGAATTTGAATGAAAAGAACGGAATTTGAAAAAAAACAACAGAATTTGAAAGGAAACAACGTAATTTGAATGAAAACAACGGAATCTGAAAGAGAACAGCCAAACTTGAATGAAAACAACAGAATGTTAAAACATACAACAGAATGTGAAAGGAAACAACAGAATTTGAATGAAAACAACGAAATTTGAAAGAAAACAACAGAATTTGAATGAAAACAGTGGAATTTGAAAACAAACAACAGAATTTGAATGAAAAGAACGGAATTTGAATGAAAAGAATGGAATTTGAAAAAAAACAACAGAATTTGAATGAAAAGAGCGGAATCTGAATGAAAACAATGGAATTTGAAAGAAAACAACAGAATTTGAATGAAAAGAGCGGAATCTGGATGAAAAAAACGGAATTTGAAAGACAACAGCCAAACTTGAATGAAAACAACAGAATGTTAAAACATACAACAGAATGTGAAAGGAAACAACAGAATTTGAATGAAAACAGTGGAATTTGAAAACAAACAACAGAATTTGAATGAAAACAGAAGAATTTGAAAACAAACAACAGAATTTGAATGAAAAGAACGGAATTTGAAAAAAAAAACAACAGAATTTGAATGAAAAGAGCGGAATCTGAATGAAAACAACGGAAATTGAATGAAAACAGCGGAATTTGAAAGAAAACAAGAGAATTTAAAAGAAAACAGAAGAATTTGAAAACACACAACAGAATTTGAATGAAAAGAACGGAATTTAAATGAAAAGAACGGAATTTGAAAAAAAACAGAAGAATTTGAAAACACACAACAGAATTTGAATGAAATGAACGGAATTTGATTGAAAAGAACGGATTTTGAATGAAAACAGTGGAATTTGAAAACAAACAACAGAATTTGAAAACAAATAACAGAATTTAAAAGAAAACAGAAGAATTTGAAAACAAACAACAGAATTTGAATGAAAAGAGCGGAATTTGAATGAAAAAAACGGAATTTGAAAGACAACAGCCAAACTTGAATGAAAACAACAGAATGTTAAAACATACAACATAATGTGAAAGGAAACAACAGAATTTGAATGAAAACTGTATTTTAAAAACAAACAACAGAATTTGAAAGGAAACAAGAGAATTTGAATGAAAAGAACGGAATATGAAAACAAACAACAGAATTTGAATGAAAAGAGCGGAATCTGAATGAAAACAACGGAATTTGAAAGAAAACAACAGAATTTGAATGAAAACAGTGGAATTTGAAAACAAACAACAGAATTTGAATGAAAACAGCGGAATTTGAAAACAAATAACAGAATTTGAAAGAAAACAGAAGAATTTGAAAACAAACAACAAAATTTGAATGAAAAGAACAGAATTTGAATGAAAAGAACGGATTTTGAAAAAGAAAAACAGAATTTGAATGAAAAGAGCGGAATCTGAATGAAAACAACGGAATTTGAAAGAAAACAACAGAATTTGAAAACAAACAACAGAATTTGAATGAAAAGAACGGAATTTGAATGAAAAGAACGGAATTTGAAAACAAACAACAGAATTTGAATGAAAAGAGCGGAATCTGAATGAAAACAACGGAATTTGAATGAAAACAACAGAATTTGAAAACAAACAACGGAATTTGAATGAAAACAGCGGAATTTGAAAACAAATAACAGAATTTAAAAGAAAATAGAAGAATTTGAAAACAAACAACAGAATTTGAATGAAAAGAACGGAATTTAAATGAAAAGAACGGAATTTGAAAACAAACAACAGAATTTGAATGAAAAGAGCGGAATCTGAATGAAAACAACGGAATTTGAAAGAAAACAACAGAATTTGAATGAAAACAGTGGAATTTGAAAACAAACAACAGAATTTAAAAGAAAACAGAAGAATTTGAAAACACACAACAGAATTTGAATGAAAAGAACGGAATTTAAATGAAAACAACGGAATTTGAAAGAAAACAACAGAATTTGAATGAAAACAGTGGAATTTGAAAACAAACAACAGAATTTGAATGAAAAGAACGGAATTTGAATGAAAAGAACGGAATTTGAAAAAAAACAACAGAATTTGAATGAAAAGAGCGGAATCTGAATGAAAACAATGGAATTTGAAAGAAAACAACAGAATTTGAATGAAAAGAGCGGAATCTGAATGAAAAAAACGGAATTTGAAAGACAACAGCCAAACTTGAATGAAAACAACAGAATGTTAAAACATACAACAGAATGTGAAAGGAAACAACAGAATTTGAATGAAAACAGTGGAATTTGAAAACAAACAACAGAATTTGAATGAAAAGAACGGAATTTGAATGAAAAGAACGGAATTTAAATGAAAAGAACGGAATTTGAAAAAAAAAACACCAGAATTTGAATGAAAAGAACGGAATTTGAATGAAAAGAACGGAATTTGAAAACAAACAACAGAATTTGAATGAAAAGAGCGGAATCTGAATGAAAACAACGGAATTTAAAAGAAAACAACAGAATTTGAAAACAAACAACAGAATTTGAATGAAAAGAACGGAATTTGAATGAAAAGAACGGAATTTGAAAACAAACAACAGAATTTGAATGAAAACAGCGGAATTTGAAAACAAATAACAGAATTTAAAAGAAAACAGAAGAATTTGAAAACAAACAACAGAATTTGAATGAAAAGAACGGAATTTGAATGAAAAGAACGGAATTTGAAAAAAAACAACAGAATTTGAAAGGAAACAACGGAATTTGAATGAAAACAACGGAATCTGAAAGAGAACAGCCAAACTTGAATGAAAACAACAGAATGTTAAAACATACAACAGAATGTGAAAGGAAACAACAGAATTTGAATGAAAACAACAGAATTTGAAAGAAAACAACAGAATTTGAATGAAAACAGTGGAATTTGAAAACAAACAACAGAATTTGAATGAAAAGAACGGAATTTGAATGAAAAGAACGGAATTTGAAAAAAAACAACAGAATTTGAATGAAAAGAGCGGAATCTGAATGAAAACAATGGAATTTGAAAGAAAACAACAGAATTTGAATGAAAAGAGCGGAATCTGAATGAAAAAAACAGAATTTGAAAGACAACAGCCAAACTTGAATGAAAACAACAGAATGTTAAAACATACAACAGAATGTGAAAGGAAACAACAGAATTTGAATGAAAACAGTGGAATTTGAAAACAAACAACAGAATTTGAATGAAAACAGAAGAATTTGAAAACAAACAACAGAATTTGAATGAAAAGAACGGAATTTAAATGAAAAGAACGGAATTTGAAAAAAAAAACAACAGAATTTGAATGAAAAGAGCGGAATCTGAATGAAAACAACGGAAATTGAATGAAAACAGCGGAATTTGAAAGAAAACAAGAGAATTTAAAAGAAAACAGAAGAATTTGAAAACACACAACAGAATTTGAATGAAAAGAACGGAATTTAAATGAAAAGAACGGAATTTGAAAAAAAACAGAAGAATTTGAAAACACACAACAGAATTTGAATGAAATGAACGGAATTTGAATGAAAAGAACGGAATTTGAATGAAAACAGTGGAATTTGAAAACAAACAACAGAATTTGAATGAAAACAGAAGAATTTGAAAACAAACAACAGAATTTGAATGAAAAGAGCGGAATCTGAATGAAAAAAACAGAATTTGAAAGACAACAGCCAAACTTGAATGAAAACAACAGAATGTTAAAACATACAACAGAATGTGAAAGGAAACAACAGAATTTGAATGAAAACTGTATTTTAAAAACAAACAACAGAATTTGAAAGGAAACAACAGAATTTGAATGAAAACAATGGAATTTGAATGAAAAGAACGGAATTTGAAAAGAAACAACAAAATTTGAAAACAAACAACAAAATTTGAAAGGAAACAAGAGAATTTGAATGAAAAGAACGGAATTTGAAAACAAATAACAGAATTTAAAAGAAAACAGAAGAATTTGAAAACAAACAACGGAATTTGAATGAAAACAACGGAATTTGAAAAAAAACAACAGAATTTGAATGAAAAGAGCGGAATTTGAATGAAAACAACGGAATTTGAATGAAAACAGCGGAATTTGAAAGAAAACAACAGAATTTGAATGAAAACAGTGGAATTTGAAAACAAGCAACAGAATTTGAATGAAAACAGCGGAATTTGAAAACAAATAACAGAATTTAAAAGAAAATAGAAGAATTTGAAAACACACAACAGAATTTGAATGAAAAGAACGGAATTTAAATGAAAAGAACGGAATTTGAAAAAAAACAGAAGAATTTGAAAACACACAACAGAATTTGAATGAAATAAACGGAATTTGAATGAAAAGAACGGAATTTGAATGAAAACAGTGGAATTTGAAAACAAACAACAGAATTTGAAAACAAATAACAGAATTTAAAAGAAAACAGAAGAATTTGAAAACAAACAACAGAATTTGAATGAAAAGAACGGAATTTGAATGAAAAGAACGGATTTTGAAAAAAAACAACAGAATTTGAATGAAAAGAACGGAATTTGAATGAAAACAACGGAATTTGAAAGAAAACAACGGAATTTGAAAACAAACAACAGAATTTGAAAGGAAACAACAGAATTTGAATGAAAACAACGGAATCTGAAAGAGAACAGCCAAACTTGAATGAAAACAACAGAATGTTAAAACATACAACAGAATGTGAAAGGAAACAACAGAATTTGAATGAAAACTGTATTTTAAAAACAAACAACAGAATTTGACAGGAAACAAGAGAACTTGAATGAAAAGAACGGAATATGAAAACAAACAAGAGAATTTGAATGAAAACAGTGGAATTTGAATGAAAAGAACGGAATTTGAAAACAAACAACAGAATTTGAATGAAGAGAGCGGAATCTGAATGAAAACAACAGAATTTGAATGAAAACAGTGGAATTTGAAAGAAAACAAGAGAATTTAAAAGAAAACAGAAGAATTTGAAAACACACAACAGAATTTGAATGAAAAGAACGGAATTTAAATGAAAAGAACGAAATTTGAAAAAAAACAGAAGAATTTGAAAACACACAACAGAATTTGAATGAAATGAACGGAATTTGAATGAAAAGAACGGAATTTGAATGAAAACAGTGGAATTTGAAAACAAACAACAGAATTTGAAAACAAATAACAGAATTTAAAAGAAAACAGAAGAATTTGAAAACAAACAACAGAATTTGAATGAAAAGAACGGAATTTGAATGAAAAGAACGGATTTTGAAAAAAAACAACAGAATTTGAATGAAAAGAGCGGAATCTGAATGAAAACAACGGAATTTGAAAGAAAACAACGGAATTTGAAAGGAAACAACAGAATTTGAATGAAAACAACGGAATCTGAAAGAGAACAGCCAAACTTGAATGAAAACAACAGAATGTTAAAACATACAACAGAATGTGAAAGGAAACAACAGAATTTGAATGGAAACAACAAAATTTGAATGAAAAGAACTGAATTTGAATGAAAAGAACGGATTTTGAAAAAAAACAACAGAATTTGAATGAAAAGAGCGGAATCTGAATGAAAACAACGGAATTTGAAAGAAAACAACAGAATTTGAATCAAAACAGCGGAATTTGAAAGAAAACAACAGAATTTGAAAGACAACAGCCAAACTTGAATGAAAACAACAGAATGTTAAAACATACAACAGAATGTGAAAGGAAACAACAGAATTTGAATGAAAACTGTATTTTAAAAACAAACAACAGAATTTGAAAGGAAACAAGAGAATTTGAATGAAAAGAACGGAATTTGAAAGAAAACAGTGGAATTTGAATGAAAACAACGGAATTTGAAAGAAAACAACAGAATTTGAATGAAAACAGTGGAATTTGAAAACAAACAACAGAATTTGAATCAAAACAGCGGAATTTGAAAACAAACAACAGAATTTGAATGAAAATAGCGGAATCTGAATGAAAACAACGGAATTTGAAAGACAACAGCCAAACTTGAATGAAAACAACAGAATGTTAAAACATACAACAGAATGTGAAAGGAAACAACAGAATTTGAATGAAAACTGTATTTTAAAAACAAACAACAGAATTTGAAAGGAAACAAGAGAATTTGAATGAAAAGAACGGAATTTGAAAGAAAACAGTGGAATCTGAATGAAAACAATGGAATTTGAAAGAAAACAACAGAATTTGAATGAAAAGAGCGGAATCTGAATGAAAAAAACGGAATTTGAAAGACAACAGCCAAACTTGAATGAAAACAACAGAATGTTAAAACATACAACAGAATGTGAAAGGAAACAACAGAATTTGAATGAAAACAGTGGAATTTGAAAACAAACAACAGAATTTGAATGAAAAGAACGGAATTTGAATGAAAAGAACGGAATTTAAATGAAAAGAACGGAATTTGAAAAAAAAAACAACAGAATTTGAATGAAAAGAACGGAATTTGAATGAAAAGAACGGAATTTGAAAACAAACAACAGAATTTGAATGAAAAGAGCGGAATCTGAATGAAAACAACGGAATTTAAAAGAAAACAACAGAATTTGAAAACAAACAACAGAATTTGAATGAAAAGAACGGAATTTGAATGAAAAGAACGGAATTTGAAAACAAACAACAGAATTTGAATGAAAAGAGCGGAATCTGAATGAAAACAACGGAATTTGAATGAAAACAACAGAATTTGAAAACAAACAACAGAATTTGAATGAAAACAGCGGAATTTGAAAACAAATAACAGAATTTAAAAGAAAATAGAAGAATTTGAAAACAAACAACAGAATTTGAATGAAAAGAACGGAATTTAAATGAAAAGAACGGAATTTGAAAAAAAACAACAGAATTTGAATGAAAAGAGCGGAATCTGAATGAAAACAACGGAATTTGAAAGAAAACAACAGAATTTGAATGAAAACAGTGGAATTTGAAAACAAACAACAGAATTTGAATTAAAACAGCGGAATTTGAAAACAAATAACAGAATTTGAAAGAAAACAGAAGAATTTGAAAACAAACAACAGAATTTGAATGAAAAGAACGGAATTTGAATGAAAAGAACGGAATTTGAAAACAAACAACAGAATTTGAATGAAAACAGCGGAATTTGAAAACAAATAACAGAATTTAAAAGAAAACAGAAGAATTTGAAAACAAACAACAGAATTTGAATGAAAAGAACGGAATTTGAATGAAAAGAACGGAATTTGAAAAAAAACAACAGAATTTGAAAGGAAACAACGGAATTTGAATGAAAACAACGGAATCTGAAAGAGAACAGCCAAACTTGAATGAAAACAACAGAATGTTAAAACATACAACAGAATGTGAAAGGAAACAACAGAATTTGAATGAAAACAACAGAATTTGAAAGAAAACAACAGAATTTGAATGAAAACAGTGGAATTTGAAAACAAACAACAGAATTTGAATGAAAAGAACGGAATTTGAATGAAAAGAACGGAATTTGAAAAAAACAACAGAATTTGAATGAAAAGAGCGGAATCTGAATGAAAACAATGGAATTTGAAAGAAAACAACAGAATTTGAATGAAAAGAGCGGAATCTGAATGAAAAAAACAGAATTTGAAAGACAACAGCCAAACTTGAATGAAAACAACAGAATGTTAAAACATACAACAGACTGTGAAAGGAAACAACAGAATTTGAATGAAAACTGTAATTTAAAAACAAACAACAGAATTTGAAAGGAAACAAGAGAATTTGAATGAAAAGAACGGAATATGAAAACAAACAACAGAATTTGAATGAAAACAGAAGAATTTGAAAACAAACAACAGAATTTGAATGAAAAGAACGGAATTTAAATGAAAAGAAGGGAATTTGAAAAAAAAAACAACAGAATTGGAATGAAAAGAGCGGAATCTGAATGAAATCAACGGAATTTGAGAGAAAACAACAGAATTTGAATGAAAACAGTGGAATTTGAAAACAAACAACAGAATTTGAATGAAAACAGCGGAATTTGAAAACAAATAACAGAATTTAAAAGAAAACAGAAGAATTTGAAAACAAACAACGGAATTTGAATGAAAACAACGGAATTTGAAAAAAAACAACAGAATTTGAATGAAAAGAGCGGAATTTGAATGAAAACAACGGAATTTGAATGAAAACAGCGGAATTTGAAAGAAAACAACAGAATTTGAATGAAAACAGTGGAATTTGAAAACAAGCAACAGAATTTGAATGAAAACAGCGGAATTTGAAAACAAATAACAGAATTTAAAAGAAAATAGAAGAATTTGAAAACACACAACAGAATTTGAATGAAAAGAACGGAATTTAAATGAAAAGAACGGAATTTGAAAAAAAACAGAAGAATTTGAAAACACACAACAGAATTTGAATGAAATAAACGGAATTTGAATGAAAAGAACGGAATTTGAATGAAAACAGTGGAATTTGAAAACAAACAACAGAATTTGAAAACAAATAACAGAATTTAAAAGAAAACAGAAGAATTTGAAAACAAACAACAGAATTTGAATGAAAAGAACGGAATTTGAATGAAAAGAACGGATTTTGAAAAAAAACAACAGAATTTGAATGAAAAGAACGGAATTTGAATGAAAACAACGGAATTTGAAAGAAAACAACGGAATTTGAAAACAAACAACAGAATTTGAAAGGAAACAACAGAATTTGAATGAAAACAACGGAATCTGAAAGAGAACAGCCAAACTTGAATGAAAACAACAGAATGTTAAAACATACAACAGAATGTGAAAGGAAACAACAGAATTTGAATGAAAACTGTATTTTAAAAACAAACAACAGAATTTGACAGGAAACAAGAGAACTTGAATGAAAAGAACGGAATATGAAAACAAACAAGAGAATTTGAATGAAAACAGTGGAATTTGAATGAAAAGAACGGAATTTGAAAACAAACAACAGAATTTGAATGAAAAGAGCGGAATCTGAATGAAAACAACGGAATTTGAAAGAAAACAACAGAATTTGAATGAAAACAGTGGAATTTGACAGGAAAGAACAGAATTTGAATGAAAAGAACGGAATTTGAATGAAAAGAATGGAATTTGAAAAAAAACAACAGAATTTGAATGAAAAGAGCGGAATCTGAATGAAAACAACGGAATTTGAAAGAAAACAACAGAATTTGAATGAAAAGAGCGGAATATGAATGAAAAAAACGGAATTTGAAAGACAACAGCCAAACTTGAATGAAAACAACAGAATGTTAAAACATACAACAGAATGTGAAAGGAAACAACAGAATTTGAATGAAAACAGTGGAATTTGAAAGGAAACAACAGAATTTGAATGAAAACAGAAGAATTTGAAAACAAACAACAGAATTTGAATGAAAAGAACGGAATTTAAATGAAAAGAACGGAATTTGAAAAAAAAAACAACAGAATTTGAATGAAAAGAGCGGAATCTGAATGAAAACAACGGAATTTGAAAGAAAACAACAGAATTTGAATGAAAACAGTGGAATTTGAAAACAAACAACAGAATTTGAATGAAAACAGCGGAATTTGAAAACAAATAACAGAATTTAAAAGAAAACAGAAGAATTTGAAAACAAACAACAGAATTTGAATGAAAAGAACGGAATTTGAAAAAAAACAACGGAATTTGAATGAAAAGAGCGGAATTTGAATGAAAACAACGGAATTTGAATGAAAACAGCGGAATTTGAAAGAAAACAGAATTTGAATGAAAACAGTGGAATTTGAAAACAAACAACAGAATTTGAATGAAAACAGCGGAATTTGAAAGAAAACAACAGAATTTGAATGAAAACAACAGAATGTTAAAACATACAACAGACTGTGAAAGGAAACAACAGAATTTGAATGAAAACTGTAATTTAAAAACAAACAACAGAATTTGAAAGGAAACAAGAGAATTTGAATGAAAAGAACGGAATATGAAAACAAACAACAGAATTTGAATGAAAACAGAAGAATTTGAAAACAAACAACAGAATTTGAATGAAAAGAACGGAATTTAAATGAAAAGAAGGGAATTTGAAAAAAAAAACAACAGAATTTGAATGAAGAGAGCGGAATCTGAATGAAAACAACAGAATTTGAATGAAAACAGTGGAATTTGAAAGAAAACAAGAGAATTTAAAAGAAAACAGAAGAATTTGAAAACACACAACAGAATTTGAATGAAAAGAACGGAATTTAAATGAAAAGAACGAAATTTGAAAAAAAACAGAAGAATTTGAAAACACACAACAGAATTTGAATGAAATGAACGGAATTTGAATGAAAAGAACGGAATTTGAATGAAAACAGTGGAATTTGAAAACAAACAACAGAATTTGAAAACAAATAACAGAATTTAAAAGAAAACAGAAGAATTTGAAAACAAACAACAGAATTTGAATGAAAAGAACGGAATTTGAATGAAAAGAACGGATTTTGAAAAAAAACAACAGAATTTGAATGAAAAGAGCGGAATCTGAATGAAAACAACGGAATTTGAAAGAAAACAACGGAATTTGAAAGGAAACAACAGAATTTGAATGAAAACAACGGAATCTGAAAGAGAACAGCCAAACTTGAATGAAAACAACAGAATGTTAAAACATACAACAGAATGTGAAAGGAAACAACAGAATTTGAATGGAAACAACAAAATTTGAATGAAAAGAACTGAATTTGAAAACAAACAACAGAATTTGAAAACAAACAACAGAATTTGAAAGGAAACAACAGAATTTGAATGAAAACAACGGAATCTGAAAGAGAACAGCCAAACTTGAATGAAAACAACAGAATGTTAAAACATACAACAGAATGTGAAAGGAAACAACAGAATTTGAATGAAAACTGTATTTTAAAAACAAACAACAGAATTTGAAAGGAAACAAGAGAATTTGAATGAAAAGAACGGAATTTGAAAGAAAACAGTGGAATTTGAATGAAAACAACGGAATTTGAAAGAAAACAACAGAATTTGAATGAAAACAGTGGAATTTGAAAACAAACAACAGAATTTGAATCAAAACAGCGGAATTTGAAAACAAACAACAGAATTTGAATGAAAATAGCGGAATCTGAATGAAAACAACGGAATTTGAAAGACAACAGCCAAACTTGAATGAAAAGAACGGAATATGAAAACAAACAACAGAATTTGAAAGGAAACAACAGAATTTGAATTAAAACAGTGGAATTTGAATGAAAAAAACGGAATTTGAAAGACAACAGCCAAACTTGAATGAAAACAACAGAATTTGAAAGAAAACAACAGAATGTTAAAACATACAACAGAATGTGAAAGGAAACAACAGAATTTGAATGAAAACTGTAATTTGAAAACAAACAACAAAATTTGAATGAAAACAGCGGAATTTGAATGAAAACCACAGAATTGGAAAAAAAACAACAGAATTTGAATGAAAACAACAGAATGTTAAAACATACAACAGAATGTGAAAACAAACAACAGAATTTGAATGAAAACTGTAATTTAAAAACAAACAACAGAATTTGAAAGGAAACAAGAGAATTTGAATGAAAAGAGCGGAATATGAAAACAAACAACAGAATTTGAATTAAAACAGTGGAATTTGAATGAAAAGAACGGAATTTGAAAACAAACAACAGATTTTAAATGAAAACAGCGGAATTTGAAAACAAATAACAAAATTTAAAAGAAAACAGAAGAATTTGAAAACAAATAACAGAATTTGAATGAAAAGAACGGAATTTGAATGAAAACAACGGAATTTGAATGAAAACAGCGGAATTTGAAAACAAACAACAGAATTTGAATGAAAACAACGGAATTTGAAAGAAAACAACAGAATTTGAATGAAAACAGTGGAATTTGAAAACAAACAACAGAATTTGAATGAAAAGAGCGGAATTTGAAAATAAATAACAGAATTTAAAAGAAAACAGTGGAATTTGAATGAAAACAACAGAATTTGAAAACAAACAACAGAATTTGAATGAAAACAGTGGAATTTGAAATATAACAGCCGAATTTGAATCAAAAGAACGGAATATGAAAACAAACAACAGAATTTGAATGAAAACAACAGAATTTGAAAACAAACAAAATAATTTGAAAGAAAACAACAGAATTTGAATGAAAAGAACAGAATTTGAATGGAAACAACAAAATTTGAATGAAAAGAACAGAATTTGAAAACAAACAACAGAATTTGAAAGTAACCAACAGAATTTGAATCAAAAGAACGGAATATGAAAAGAAACAACAAAATTTGAAAACAAACAACAAAATTTAAAAGGAAACAACAGAATTTGAATGAAAATAACAGAATTTGAATGAAAACAGTGGAATTTGAATGAAAACAGTGGAATTTGAATGAAAACAGCGGAATTTGAAAACAAACAACAGAATTTGAATGAAAACAACGGAATTTGAAAGAAAACAACAGAATTTGAATGAAAACAGCGGAATTTGAAAACAAACAACAGAATTTGAATGAAAAGAGCGGAATTTGAAAACAAATAACAGAATTTAAAAGAAAACAGTGGAATTTGAATGAAAACAACAGAATTTGAAAACAAACAACAGAATTTGAATGAAAAGAGCGGAATTTGAAAACAAATAACAGAATTTAAAAGAAAACAGAAGAATTTGAATGAAAACAACAAAATTTGAAAACAAACAACAAAATTTGAAAGGAAACAACAGAATTTGAATGAAAATAACGGAATTTGAATGAAAACAGTGGAATTTGAATGAAAACGACGTAATTTGAATGAAAACCACGGAATTTGAAAACAAACAACAGAATTTGAAAGGAAACAACAGAATTTGAATGAAAAGAACGGAATTTGAAAACAAACAACAGAATTTGAATGAAAACAGCAGAATTTGAAAACAAACAACATAATTTGAATGAAAACATCGGAATTTGAAAACAAATAACAGAATTTGAATGAAAACAGTGGAGTTTGAATGAAAACAGCAGAATTTGAAAACAAACAAGAGAATTTCATAGGAAACAACAGAATTTGAATCAAATGAACGGAATATGAAAACAAACAAGAGAATTTGAAAGCAAACAACAGAATTTGAATGAAAACTATGAGGTGCCGTAAAGGACATTATTACTGAAACGCTCTTCCACACACTACTGAAATGCACTCACACACACAACTGAAACGCTCTCACACACACTATTGAAATTTTAGCTCTCACACACACTACTGAAACGCTCTCACACACACTAGTGAAATTTTACCTCTCACACACACAACTGAAATTTTACCTCTCACACACACTACTGAAACACTCTCACACACACTAGTGAAACGCTCTCACACACACAACTGAAATTTTACCTCTCACACACACTACTGAAACGCTCTCACACACTACTGAAATTTTAGCTCTCAGACACACAACTGAAATGCTCTCACACACACTACTTAAACGCTCTCACACACACTAGTGAAATTTTACCTCTCACACACACTACTGAAAAACCAAGGCATTTCAATTGAACAGGAAGGCGTTTCAGTTGAACAGGAAGGCATTTCAGTTAAACAGGAAGGCGTTTCAGTTAAACAGGAAGGCGTTTCAGTTGAACAGGAAGGCATTTCAGTTAAACAGGAAGGTATTTCAGTTGAACAGGAAGGCGTTTCAGTAGAACAGGAAGGCATTTCAGTAAAACATATGGACTATACCAGTAGAATTTAAAAGTCATAAAAGCATACACAGAAACAGAACAGTATATAATAAAATATTTAACTAATTAGCAATTGCTGTTGTCCCTATTTATTTTTTATAGCCTCGAGTTTCTAATGGCTTGTGGCAATAAGCTGGTGTCTCCAAAGCTCCAAGATGGTCAGGAGCTGAATGGGATGTTGATCCTAAAGGTTTTTAAAACCAAAGCCCTCTATGTAAGGCCATCAAGGACACTTTTAGTAAGTTCCTAAAAGAATGAAAAGTAATCATGATTTGGGAAAAAACATGTCAACAATTGGGCTTCTAGCAAAATAGAATATATTTATTTAAAACAAGTGCTTGGGAGCAATCAATATGGATATTTCTTATTTTAATCTTTTTAAGATAAGCTATAATTACTTGGTTTTGATATATGTTTTTGCTCTTTCTCTGTTGAAGAGTGAATCAGATGAAGACAAAGATCCTTCTTACATCAGCTCCAAATCAGCATTAAGCAGTTGTGCAACTGATAAGGACAGTGACAATGATTGTTTTGAAGTTGATAGTTCAAAAATCCAACAAGACCTGAGCAGCCAAGTCACTACAAGGTTAAGAAGTCATGTTAAAGGTGATAACCCTGGCACTAGCAGTGATGAAGAAGATGATACTGTGACCAACTGTATTGGAAGGAGTGTTGGTAAAAGGCGACGAGCAAAGCAAGGAAGTGATGGGAACAGCATTTGTGATGAAGGCTACATGGCAAGAAGTGATGACAAACCTAGCACAAGCAGTCACAGCAGAGATTTCAATGCAATAAGTGAAGACATCCCTGCCATGAGTGTTAATGATGAAGATTATTCTTCATATTTAACTCTCGTGGCATCGCTTTCTGGCGATTCTTCAGATGATGAGGATTTAAATCAAGCTATAATTGCGAGCTTGGAGAATCAGATGTGAGTAACAAACATACAGAATTTGAGTTTGAGACATGATTATAGCTTTCCAGAATTGTCAAATCAATATAAAACTTTTAAGCTTTAAATCTCTATGATCAGTGTGACGCATATTCTCGAATTCTGTAACATGACTACATGGCTGATATATTTTATTTTCTGTTTTATTTTCTTTTTTTAGTGTAGAAAAAGTCCCTGTTCAAGAGATACTGCTGGAACTATCAAGCAAAATTAGTACAAAACAGCAGTGCAAATTTAATATAAATCGCTCTGCTGTGTGGAGGGAGCCTTGCGTGGTTTTCAAAGGCTATCTCATGATCCCAACTTGATGATCTGTGTGAAATTCTCAGATGATATGGGGAAAAATGAGGAAGGGGTTGATTTAGGCGGGCCAAGTAGGGAATTCTTGAGACTATTGATGGACACCATTGCCAGGTCAGCCATGGAAAGAAAACTGCAAGAACTTGGCTCTTGACAGTACTGGTAATTACCTATTTTTCTAAGATTAATAGTGGGAACTGTTTAACTGATTTTTACAGGCAACATTACTGACAATTTTGCTTTTCCTTTCATTCTGTTGCTTTGCAGCTCTCAGAGGGGACTGGTACTACATCTCTGGCCAAGCCATTGCAGTGAGCTTGGTACATGGTGGTCCACCACCTAACTTTCTGTCACCAACAGTATTTTCTCTTCTGGTTGGAAATTCAGCAAATCCAGCCCTGGAAGACATAGCTGACCTGGAACTCTTCGAAAAAGTCACAAAGGTCTCTATATGTTTATTTTATAAATCTTATAGTGAATTTGAAATTGTTTGTGTTACACTTTTCTTTTGCAGGGAATGTTTATCTGGATCAGTCTGGCCATTCCTGAATGCCAAGTTTTTATATGTTGCTGCTGTATTAAACTAAGACTCAGCAGATAAGGGTAGACGAAAGAGTATATTTTCTTATTTTTTTAAGCACATTGTAAACTTATTTAAAAAAATATGTGTAGTCATTTGACTTCCAATGTACGCTTGGGCATATTGTGATTGTGTAGACCACTAGTGGCTGGGTTCCTTCTAATAGTTTATAAGACTACTAAGTAACTTCCATAACAAGCCCTTTCTCTGCTCTTTGTGATGCTAGATATCTCAAAGTACAACCCTTGAAGACCTTGAAAAGTCAAAAGAACCTCTGCTTGATTACTTGGCCAATGCAGGATGCCTGAGGCCTATGCGTTCACTAAGAGACAGGGATCTGCTGGTACATGATATTGTCATGTTTCAGGTCATCCACAGGGTTCAAGGTCCATTTCAAAGGTATTTGGGTATTCTGTGTTTTTCAGATTAATTAAAATGGTGATAAAAATCTTACCTATTAATCAACATGGCCAGTTAATAACCTAGTACAATTGATTGCGCCAAATTGATAATATACAATTAACTTAGAAGCATGAAATTGCAGAATTATTGAATAAAATTTCTTTGTGCTGTTTAACCAGATTTTGTGAAGGTCTGAAAACTCTTGGGGTTCTCGAGAAAATGAGGAGGCATCCAGACAGCTTTCGCCCTCTTTTCTGCTATGAGCCACATATGCTGACTGCTGACCAGGTGGATGATCTTTTCAACATTCATCTATCTCCAGAAGGAAGCAACAGAAGAGCTGCTGAGGAGATGGTTGTTACCTTCTGGAGAGACTATCTCCAAGATGCAGAAGGTAATTGTCACTTTAGTGCACAATAAATAGATGTAACGATTTATAGGTTAGCATTTCTGAAATCTTTATTTTAAATAACATACTCATATAACAATAACACCACATTACCCTCTTGGTTGTAGTAACATTTTTACATAGTTCTTTGAGACTATTGAAAGATGAAAAGCATGCTCTATAGTCATTGCAATAACAGTCATTAAGATTCTTGCTTTAGATTAATACTCACTGTAAATTTATGTTGGCCAAATGAAATAACCTTTTAACACTTTTTTCCTTTTGTTTTGCAGAAGAAGAAGGACCTTCCAAATTACAGAAGATATTGGCCTTTGCAACTGGAGCAACTACGGTGCCACCTATTGGCTTTTCCCCAGCACCCTCGATTGAGTTCATTCATAGAGGAGATGATGACTTCTCTTCTACACAAATTTTCCCTCTTGCCAACACGTGTGTTAACTGCATTAGGCTGCCACTGCATGTTTCATACCAGCTGTTCAAGGAGAAGTTTGATTTTGCATTAGGTAACACTTACGGCTTTGGCAGGGTATGAACACATTATGCTGGAGGAGTTTGCGTGTTTCTCTTTTGTATTGGTCTCTCTACTGATTCAAAGTGAGTATTGAGTATTAACTTGTTAAGGTTTTAATATTTCCAAATTTACCTGCCTCAGTGAAATTGATGTTTTAAGACATCAATTTGACAAGAAGTGATTGTTCTTCAGGATTCATACAGGTAGATACCAATTGTTTAACAGCACTTCAGAAATTTATTTAGATTGTTGAGTTTGAATATACAAAATTGGTGCCACTTTACTCATTTCATGTGTATGTGCATCTGTTTTTGATTTGGTTGTCTGTTTATTCTTCTGCCTGTGTCAGTTTCTGTTTGACAACAGATTTGTCATTTTATCATTTTAAAGAAAATGGTTTCAATATGTTAGTTTCGATCAGATATGTTTTCTGAAACGTTTGTTTTATATATATATATATTTTTTTTTTTTGCAAAATATTTGATTTAATGTAGAAGGTGTAAAAGTGAAGAAAACACATCTATTCCATGATTTCCATCATTTTCTAATGGATTCACTTGTTGAATTATGTTCATTGCAGTCTCGTTTATGTTGATGTCAATATCTGGAATATTGACATTGTTTGAAGTTCTGGCAATGGCCCTTCTTCATCAACGCCATAATAGTTATCAACATGAAAAATGTCATTTATAAACGACAGGATTCCCACATTGTTTGTGACACCTGTATGCCACAGCTAAAGAGGGGTCTGTCCTCCTTGTGTAGAGAGACCATGGTTGTTCCACTGATTGACAAATTCTGTTAATGCTCTTTCAATCCTTGGCAAATAAACATAATGCAGACAAAAAGATGTAGCTCATTCAGTGAATCCAACATACCCTGTTCTTCCATAAAGTTAAAGATATTTATAAAGTGTCTTGATACAACTCTGTTGAGTTCTGCCCACAGTCTTTCAATTATTTGGTTATGTACTGAAACACCTGTAATAACACTGCCTACTCCTCTTCTCTGTAACATAAAATGAGCAACCTGTATATTTTCCATACCATGATCACACCTGACCCTTAAGGGCAAACCAAAGTTTTGTATTCCTTCCAAAAATAATGACAAGACACTTGAGGCTCTGTTATTGGATAAGCAACGTAAGTATATGATAGTTCGGCTGAAGCCATCAACACAGCCATGCAGGACCAAGCGCCATCTAATCAACTTGTGGTTGCCGTCAAAATGCCTGTTAAGAGATCAGAAAGCATTACTACAGTTCGACATGTTTGTTCATATTATTTAGTAGTGAATTCCTGACCCTGTACTTAAAACTAGAGGTTTCATTTTGTACATTTACTTCAACAACACCACACCTCTCTCTCTCACACACACACACACACACACACACACACACGTGCTTACACGTGCACGCACATACACACAGTGGCATAAAATGTCTTTTTCCACACTACGTTTACCTGGCACAATCGATGTTAGAGATTAAAATTGTGACGTGAAATAAAGGATTAAATAACTCAACAGTATATACATTAGACGACATCTAAATTGATGTACTATGAATCCCCCAAATATTTAACATACTTATAGCAATTTCAGTTTTTTTGGTCATTGTTATTTTTTTTTATTATTATTACCTTATGCGGATCATATAGATTAACTTCAGTAATGTTTTGAATGAAGGACCTTTAATTTTGATGTATTGTGTTAATACTTTAAAACACAAGGCCTGACCATTTGTTTCAAACCAGTGAACTTACCATAAGTGGTTGGGGGCCTGAACACTATAGATCCTTCGCCTTATCGCATGACGATGTCTAAATGCACGTCCAATAGGATCCACTTCCTGTAGACTTTGTCTGACCCTCCAACGTTGAACTCTTAAGCCACGAGATCTCAGACTTCCAAGAATGTATACTTCCCCTGCATTTGGAGTGTTCTGTAGGATATCCGTCACAAGGCCATTCAGTTCTTGATTTGAAATATCCACATAGCTTAATGGCTCAACTCCCAAAGTTTGTCTGTGTCTGTACAGAGTTCTTCGACTTATTCCAAAGCATGATGCAATTCTCTGCCATGTCATACCAATGGAAACAAAGTGAGAAATCTGTTCAGCAGATATAGTGTATCGTGGCCGACCTGGATGACCACTCAAGGTGGTTGGGGGTAACAATCTGTGGGTCACATAAGCAGATCTCTGTCTAGCATCATATTCATGTAGCAAGCTGCAAAAGCACCTATACAAGGATCCTAGTAGGTTGGTGGCAACCCTATTATTGGGATCATATCGAGATACAGCAGCAAGAAATTCTGATAGAGTTCGTGTATGATCATCTAGCTCTCTATAAAGCCGCTCTTGTCTGATATTGCCCGTATTTTCATTTTGGAGTGCCTCCATACATTGCAGAGCAGAAGTAAAAAATCTTTCAACATCTTCTTCATTGGTTCTCACCTCAAACAACAAAGAATGTATGTGAAAAATGACAACGATCCGATGTAATTTCATTGTAGATGAGGTACTGGCAGACACAGTCTTTCCAGATTATACGGGCAGCTAGCATATCCAGGATGCCCCGACTTGTTGCAATAGGCTGCTATCCTACAACAATGTTTGGATAGTCACTGATGAAGGCAAAAGATTTTTCAATTATACCTCTAACAGACTGTTGTAGACGTCACCGCGGTGTTAGCTGTGCAATAATGTGTTATTTGTTTTTCCTCACCTTCCTGTGCAGCTAAAATACCTTCCTGTTCAATTGAAATCTTCTTGGTTTTCAGTAGTGTGTGTGAGATTCAAATATCGATAAGATAAGGTAAGATAAAATAAGACTTTATTGATCCCACGACGGGGAAATTTTTGCGTCACCTCAGCTGAGGTATAGATATCAGTTGGAAATACAAAAATACAAATAAGTACAATCAATGAAAAAAAATAAGATAATAATACACTATATACAATGGTAGCACACACAGTATGTGATTATGGATATGGTTGGAAATATGGAAGACATAAACTATATCGCTTGATATAGCTATTGTACCACTACTATTCCTATTTATAGACATGTACACATACACATGTACACACTAAATATACATATGTATACATATACATACATATATAACTGCACATGTCCATACACATAGAAGGTCCATTATGCAAGAAGTCGTGACCGTGGATGTTCACAGTGTCCAGTGGCTTATGACATCGTGATTAAGGAGTTATAGAGTCTAACTGCTGTTGGGATGAATGATCTGCGAAAGCGCTCCTTCCTGCACCGAGGGTGTTTCAGTCTCTGACTAAAGGAGCTGCTCAGCCAACTCACATACTCATGCAGTGGGTGATGTGGGTTGTTCATGATGGATGTCAGCTTTACTAACATCCTCCTCTCGCCAACCACCGCCACAGACTCCAGGGAACATCCCAGCACGGAACAAGACCTCCGCACCAGTTTGTCAAACCTGCTCCTGTCCCTGTCCGTTCATCCACTCCCCCAGCAGGCCACTGCATAGAAAAGGGCAGATGCTACCACGGTGTCATAGTGTCATATCAATGACAGACTCGCCTCTCTGTTGTGGTGTCAAATATCAATGTAAGATTCGTCTCTCTGCTGTGATGTCAAATATCAATGCCAGATTCGTCTCTCTATTGTGAAGTCAAATAACATTGCCTGACTCGCCTCTCTATTGTGATGTCACATATCAATGCCAGATTCACGTCTCTGATGTGATGTCACATATCAATGCCAGATTAACATCTCTGATGTGATGTCAAATATCAATACCAGACTCGCTTCTCTATTGTGATGTCAAATATCAATGCCAGATTCGCCTCTCTATTGTGATGTCACATATCAATGCCAGATTCGCCTCACTATTGTGAAGTCAAATGTCAATGGCAGATTAGCCTCTCTATTGTCATGTCACATATCAATGCCAGATTCGCCTCTCTATTGTGATGTCAAATATCAATGCCAGATTCTCCTCTCTATTGTGATGTCCAATATCAATGCCAGATTCGCCTCTCTATTGGGATATCAAATTTCAATGCCAGATTCGCCTCTCTATTGTGATGTCAAATATCAATGCCAGATTCACGTCTCTGTTGTTATGTCAAATATCAATACCAGATTTGCCTCTCTATTGTGATGTTGAATATCAATGTCAGACTCACCTCTCTATAGTGATGTCACATATCAATGCAAGACTCACGTCTCTGATGTGATGTCAAATATCAATACCAGAGTCGCCTATCTAATGTGATTTGAAATATCAAATCATTGATATTTGACATCATAGCAGTGAGGCGAATCTGGCATTGATATTTGACATCACAATAGAGAGGCGAAACTGGCATTGATATTTGACATCATAATAGAGAGGAGAATCTGGCATTGATATTTGACATCACAGCAGTGAGGCGAATCTGGCATTGCTCTTTGACATCACAGCAGTAAGGCGAATCTGGCATTGATATTTGACTTGACAATAGAGAGGCGAAACTGGCATTGATATTTGACATCATAATAGAGAGGAGAATCTGGCATTGATATTTGACATCACAGCAGAGACGAGAGTCCGGTATTTATATTTGACATCACATGAGAGACGCCAATCTGGCATTGATATTTGACATCACAGCAGTGAGGCGAGTCACGCATTGATATTTGACATCATAATAGAGAGGAGAATCTGGCATTGATATTTGACATCACAATAGAGAAACGAATCTCGCTTTGATATGTGACATCACAGTAAAGAGTCGAAACTGGCATTGATATTTGTCATCACAGCAGTGAGGCGAAACTGGCATTGATATTTGTCATCACAGCAGTGAGGCGAATCTGGCATTGATATTTGACTTCACAAATTAGAGAGGCGAATCTGGCATTGATATTTGGCATCATCATAGTGAGGCGAATCTGGCATTGATATTTGACATCACAATAGAGAGGCAAAACTAGCATTGATATTTGACATCACATTAGAAACGCGAATCTGGCATTGATATTTGACATCACAGCAGTGAGGCGAATCTGGCATTGATATTTGAGATCACAATAGAGAGGCGAATCTGGCATTGCTCTTTGACATCACAGCAGTGAGGCGAATCTGGCATTGATATTTGACTTGACAATAGAGAGGCGAAACTGGCATTGATATTTGACATCATAATAGAGAGGAGAATCTGGCATTGATATTTGACATCACAGCAGTGAGGCGAATCTGGCATTGCTCTTTGACATCACAGCAGTGAGGCGAATCTGGCATTGATATTTGACTTGACAATAGAGAGGCGAAACTGGCATTGATATTTGACATCATAATAGAGAGGAGAATCTGGCATTGATATTTGACATCACAGCAGAGACGAGAGTCCGGTATTTATATTTGACATCACATGAGAGACGCCAATCTGGCATTGATATTTGACATCACAGCAGTGAGGCGAATCACGCATTGATATTTGACATCATAATAGAGAGGAGAATCTGGCATTGATATTTGACATCACAATAGAGAAGCGAATCTCGCTTTGATATGTGACATCACAGTAAAGAGGCGAAACTGGCATTGATATTTGTCATCACAGCAGTGAGGCGAATCTGGCATTGATATTTGACTTCACAATTAAGAGGTGAATCTGGCATTGATATGTGACATCACATCGGAGACGCGAATCTGGCATTGATATTTGACATCACAGCAGAGAGACGAATCTGGCATTGAGATTTGACATCACAATAGACAGGCAAATCTCACATTGATATGTGACATCAAAACAGAGAGGCGAATCTGGCATTGATATTTGGCATCATCATAGTGAGGCGAATCTAGCATTGATATTTGACATCACAATAGAGAGGCAAAACTAGCATTGATATTTGACATCACATTAGAAACGCGAATCTGGCATTGATATTTGACATCACAGCAGTGAGGCGAATCTGGCATTGATATTTGAGATCACAATAGAGAGGCGAATCTGGCATTGCTCTTTGACATCACAGCAGTGAGGCGAATCTGGCATTGATATTTGACTTGACAATAGAGAGGCGAAACTGGCATTGATATTTGACATCATAATAGAGAGGAGAATCTGGCATTGATATTTGACATCGCAGCAGAGACGAGAGTCCGGTATTTATTTTTGACATCACATGAGAGATGCCAATCTGGCATTGATATTTGACATCACAGCAGTGAGGCGAATCACGCATTGATATTTGACATCATAATAGAGAGGAGAATCTGGCATTGATATTTGACATCACAATAGAGAAGCGAATCTCGCTTTAATATGTGACATCACAGTAAAGAGGTGAATCTGGCATTGATATTTGACATCACAATAGAGAGGCGAATCTGGCATTGATATTTGACATCACAATAGAGAAGCGAATCTCGCTTTAATATGTGACATCACAGTAAAGAGGTGAATCTGGCATTGATATTTGACATCACAATAGAGAGGCGAATCTGGCATTGATATTTAACATCAAAGTAGAGAGGTTCGTCTGACATTGATATTTGACATCACAGCAGTGGGGCGAATCTGGCATTGATATTTGGCATCACAATAGAGAGGCGAATCTGGCATTGATATTTGACATCACAATAGAGAGGCGAATCTGGCATTGATATTTAACATCAATGTAGAGAGGTTCGTCTGGCATTGATATGTGAAATCACAATAGAGAGTTGAATCTGGCATTAATATTTAACATCAAAGTAGAGAGGTTCGTCTGCCATTGATATGTGACATCAAAATAGAGAGGCGAATTTCGCATTGATATGTGACATGACAATAGAGAGGCGAATCTGGCATTGATATGTGACATCACAAGAGAGAGGTGAATTTGGCATCGATATTTAACATCAATGTAGATAAGCTGGTCTGGCATTGATATTTAACATCACAGAAGAGAGGCTGGTCTGGCATTGATATGTGACATCACAATAGAGAGCTGAATCTGGCATTGATATTTGACATCACAATAGAGAGGTGAATCTGGCATTGATATTTGGCATCACAATAGAGAGGCGAATTTGGCATTGATATGTGAAATCACAATAGAGAGTTGAATCTGGCATTGATATTTGACATCACAGCAGTGAGGCGGATCTGGCATTGATATTTGACCTGACAATAGAGAGGCGAAACTGGCATTGATATTTGTCATCACAGCAATGAGGCGAATCTGGCATTGATATCTGACATCACATCGGAGACGCGAATCTGGCATTGATATTTGACATCACAGCAGAGAGACGAATCTGGCATTGATATTTAACATAACAATACAGAGGCGGATTTGGCATTGATATTTGACATTACATCAGAGACACGAATCTGGCATTGATATTTGACATCACATCGGAGACGCGAATCTGGCATTGATATTTGACATCACAGCAGTGAGGCGAATCTGGCATTGATATTTGACATCACAATAGAGAGGAGAATCTGGCATTGCTCTTTGACATCACAGCAGTGAGGCGAATCTGGCATTGATATTTGACATCATAGCAGTGAGGCGAATCTGGCATTGATATTTGACATCACAATAGAGAGGCGAAACTGGCATTGATATTTGACATCATAATAGAGAGGAGAATCTGGCATTGATATTTGACATCACAGCAGTGAGGCGAATCTGGCATTGCTCTTTGACATCACAGCAGTAAGGCGAATCTGGCATTGATATTTGACTTGACAATAGAGAGGCGAAACTGGCATTGATATTTGACATCATAATAGAGAGGAGAATCTGGCATTGATATTTGACATCACAGCAGAGACGAGAGTCCGGTATTTATATTTGACATCACATGAGAGACGCCAATCTGGCATTGATATTTGACATCACAGCAGTGAGGCGAGTCACGCATTGATATTTGACATCATAATAGAGAGGAGAATCTGGCATTGATATTTGACATCACAATAGAGAAACGAATCTCGCTTTGATATGTGACATCACAGTAAAGAGGCGAAACTGGCATTGATATTTGTCATCACAGCAGTGAGGCGAAACTGGCATTGATATTTGTCATCACAGCAGTGAGGCGAATCTGGCATTGATATTTGACTTCACAAATTAGAGAGGTGAATCTGGCATTGATATGTGACATCACATCGGAGACGCGAATATGGCATTGATATTTGACATCACAGCAGAGAGACGAATCTGGCATTGAGATTTGACATCACAATAGACAGGCAAATCTCACATTGATATGTGACATCAAAACAGAGAGGCGAATCTGGCATTGATATTTGGCATCATCATAGTGAGGCGAATCTGGCATTGATATTTGACATCACAATAGAGAGGCAAAACTAGCATTGATATTTGACATCACATTAGAAACGCGAATCTGGCATTGATATTTGACATCACAGCAGTGAGGCGAATCTGGCATTGATATTTGAGATCACAATAGAGAGGCGAATCTGGCATTGCTCTTTGACATCACAGCAGTGAGGCGAATCTGGCATTGATATTTGACTTGACAATAGAGAGGCGAAACTGGCATTGATATTTGACATCATAATAGAGAGGAGAATCTGGCATTGATATTTGACATCACAGCAGTGAGGCGAATCTGGCATTGCTCTTTGACATCACAGCAGTGAGGCGAATCTGGCATTGATATTTGACTTGACAATAGAGAGGCGAAACTGGCATTGATATTTGACATCATAATAGAGAGGAGAATCTGGCATTGATATTTGACATCACAGCAGAGACGAGAGTCCGGTATTTATATTTGACATCACATGAGAGACGCCAATCTGGCATTGATATTTGACATCACAGCAGTGAGGCGAATCACGCATTGATATTTGACATCATAATAGAGAGGAGAATCTGGCATTGATATTTGACATCACAATAGAGAAGCGAATCTCGCTTTGATATGTGACATCACAGTAAAGAGGCGAAACTGGCATTGATATTTGTCATCACAGCAGTGAGGCGAAACTGGCATTGATATTTGTCATCACAGCAGTGAGGCGAATCTGGCATTGATATTTGACTTCACAATTAAGAGGTGAATCTGGCATTGATATGTGACATCACATCGGAGACGCGAATCTGGCATTGATATTTGACATCACAGCAGAGAGACGAATCTGGCATTGAGATTTGACATCACAATAGACAGGCAAATCTCACATTGATATGTGACATCAAAACAGAGAGGCGAATCTGGCATTGATATTTGGCATCATCATAGTGAGGCGAATCTAGCATTGATATTTGACATCACAATAGAGAGGCAAAACTAGCATTGATATTTGACATCACATTAGAAACGCGAATCTGGCATTGATATTTGACATCACAGCAGTGAGGCGAATCTGGCATTGATATTTGAGATCACAATAGAGAGGCGAATCTGGCATTGCTCTTTGACATCACAGCAGTGAGGCGAATCTGGCATTGATATTTGACTTGACAATAGAGAGGCGAAACTGGCATTGATATTTGACATCATAATAGAGAGGAGAATCTGGCATTGATATTTGACATCGCAGCAGAGACGAGAGTCCGGTATTTATTTTTGACATCACATGAGAGATGCCAATCTGGCATTGATATTTGACATCACAGCAGTGAGGCGAATCACGCATTGATATTTGACATCATAATAGAGAGGAGAATCTGGCATTGATATTTGACATCACAATAGAGAAGCGAATCTCGCTTTAATATGTGACATCACAGTAAAGAGGTGAATCTGGCATTGATATTTGACATCATAGCAGTGAGGCGAATCTGGCATTGATATTTGACCTGACAATAGAGAGGCGAAAGTGGCATTGATATTTGACATCATAATAGAGAGGAGAATCTGGCATTGATATTTGACATCACAGCAGTGAGGCGAATCTGGCATTCCTCTTTGACATCACAGCAGTGAGGCGAATCTGGCATTGATATTTGACTTGACAATAGAGAGGCGAAACTGGCATTGATATTTGACATCATAATAGAGAGGAGAATCTGGCATTGATATTTGACATCACAGCAGAGACGAGAGTCCGGTATTTATATTTGACATCACATGAGAGACGCCAATCTGGCATTGATATTTGACATCACAGCAGTGAGGCGAATCACGCATTGATATTTGACATCATAATAGAGAGGAGAATCTGGCATTGATATTTGACATCACAATAGAGAAGCGAATCTCGCTTTGATATGTGACATCACAGTAAAGAGGTGAATCTGGCATTGATATTTGACATCATAGCAGTGAGGCGAATCTGGCATTGATATTTGACCTGACAATAGAGAGGCGAAAGTGGCATTGATATTTGACATCATAATAGAGAGGAGATTCTGGCATTGATATTTGACATCACAGCAGTGAGGCGAATCTGGCATTCCTCTTTGACATCACAGCAGTGAGGCGAATCTGGCATTGATATTTGACTTGACAATAGAGAGGCGAAACTGGCATTGATATTTGACATCATAATAGAGAGGAGAATCTGGCATTGATATTTGACATCACAGCAGAGACGAGAGTCCGGTATTTATATTTGACATCACATGAGAGACGCCAATCTGGCATTGATATTTGACATCACAGCAGTGAGGCGAATCACGCATTGATATTTGACATCATAATAGAGAGGAGAATCTGGCATTGATATTTGACATCACAATAGAGAAGCGAATCTCGCTTTGATATGTGACATCACAGTAAAGAGGCGAAACTGGCATTGATATTTGTCATCACAGCAGTGAGGCGAAACTGGCATTGATATTTGTCATCACAGCAGTGAGGCGAATCTGGCATTGATATTTGACTTCACAATTGAGAGGTGAATCTGGCATTGATATGTGACATCACATCGGAGACGCGAATCTGGCATTGATATTTGACATCACAGCAGTGAGGCGAATCTGGCATTGATATTTGACATCAGAAAAGTTAGGCGAATCTGGTATTGATATGTGACATCATAGCAGTGAGGCGAGTCTGGCATTGATATTTGACCTGACAATAGAGAGGCGAAACTGGCATTGATATTTGTCATCACAGCAGTGAGGCGAAACTGGCATTGATATTTGTCATCACTGCAGTGAGGCGAATCTGGCATTGATATTTGACTTCACAATTGAGAGGTGAATCTGGCATTGATATTTGACATCACAGCAGAGAGACGAATCTGGCATTGAGATTTGACATCACAATAGACAGGCGAATCTCACATTGATATGTAACATCAAAACAGAGAGGCGTATCTGGCATTGATATTTGGCATCATCATAGTGAGGAGAATCTGGCATTGATATTTGACATCACATTAGAGAGGCAAAACTGGCATTGATATTTGAAATCACATTAGAAACGCGAATCTGGCATTGATATTTGACATCACAGCAGTGAGGCGAATCTGGCATTGATATTTGGCACTATCATAGTGAGGAGAATCTGGCATTGATATTTGACATCACAATAGAGAGGCAAAACTGGCATTGATATTTGACATCACATGAGAGACGTCAATCTGGCATTGATATTTGACATCACAGCAGTGAGGCGAATCTGGTATTGATATTTGACCTGACAATAGAGAGGCGAAACTAGCATTGAAATTTGTCATCACAGCAGTGAGGCGAATCTGGCATTGATATTTGACATCACAATAGAGAAGCGAATCTCGCTTTGATATGTGACATCACAGTAAAGAGGTGAATCTGGCATTGATATTTGACATCACAATAGAGAGGCGAATCTGGCATTGATATTTGACATCACAATAGAGAGGCAAAACTGGCATTGATATTTGACATCACATAAGAAACGCGAATCTGGCATTGATATTTGACATCACAATAGAGAGGCGAATCTGGCATTGATATTTGACATCACAGCAGTGAGGCGAATCTGGCATTGATATTTGACATCACAGCAGTGAGGCGAATCTGGCATTGATATTTGACATGACAATAGAGAGGCGAAACTGGCATTGATATTTGACATCATAATAGAGAGGAGAATCTGGCATTGATATTTGACATCACAGCAGAGACGAGAGTCCGGTATTTATATTTGACATCACATGAGAGACGCCAATCTGGCATTGATATTTGACATCACAGCAGTAAGGCGAATCTGGCATTGATATTTGAGAGCACAATAGAGAAGCGAATCTCGCTTGGATATGTGACATCACAGTAAAGAGGTGAATCTGGCATTGATATTTGACATCACAATAGAGAGGCGAATCTGGCATTGATATTTGACATCACAGCAGTGAGGCGAATCTGGTATTGATATTTGCGATCATAATAGAGAGGCAAATCTGGCATTGATATTTGACTTCACAATTGAGAGGTGAATCTGGCATTGATATGTGACATCACATCGGAGACGCGAATCTGGCATTGATATTTGACATCACAGCAGTGAGGCGAATCTGGCATTGATATTTGAGATCACAATAGAGAGGCAAATCTGGCATTGATATTTGACATAACAATACAGAGGCGGATCTGGCATTGATATTTGACATCACATTAGAAACGCGAATCTGGCATTGATATTTGACATCACAGCAGTGAGGCGAATCTGGCATTGATATTTGAGATCACAATAGAGAAGCGAATCTGGCATTGATATTTGACATCACAGCAGTGAGGCGAATCTGGTATTGATATTTGACATCACAGCAGTGAGGCGAATCTGGCATTGATCTTTTGGCATCATAATAGAGAGGAGAATCTGGCATTGATATGTGACATCAGAAGAGAGAGGCGAATCTGGCATTGATATTTGACATCAAAGTAGAGTGGAGAATCTGGCATTGATATGTGACATCACAATAGAGAGGCGAATCTGGCATTGATATGTGACATCACAACAAACAGGCGAATCTCGTATTGATATGTGACATCACAGCTGAGAGAAGAATCTGGCATTGATATTTGACAACACAATAGAGGGATGAATCTGGCATTGATATTTGACTTAACAACAGAGAGGAGAATCTGGCATTGATATGTGACATCAGAAGAGAGAGGCGAATCTGACATTGATATTTGACATCAAAGTAGAGTGGAGAATCTGGCATTGATATGTGACATCACAATAGAGAGGCGAATCTGGCATTGATATTTGACAACACAATAGAGGGATGAATCTGGCATTGATATTTGACTTAACAACAGAGAGGTTAATCCGGCATTGATATTTGACATCACAACAGAGAGGCGAATCTAGCATTGATATTTGACATCACAACAGAGAGGCGAATATGGCATTGATATTTGACATCACAATAGTGAGTTGAATCTGGCATTGATATTTGACTTAACAATAGAGAGGTGAATCTGGCATTGATATTTGACATCACAATAGAGAGGCGAATTTGGCATTGATATTTGACTTAACAATAGAGAGTTGAATCTGGCATTGATGTTTAACATCACAGCAGAGAGGCGAGTCTGGCATTGATATTTAACGTCAATGATGAGAGGTTCGTCTGACATTGATATGTGACATCACAATAGAGAGGTGAATCTGGCATTGATATTTGACATCAATGTAGATAGGCTGGTCTGGCATTGATATGTGACATCACAATAGAGAGGTGAATCTGGCATTGATATTTAACATCACAGTAGAGAGGATCGTCTGACATTGATATGTGACATCACAATAGAGACGTTTGTTTGACATTGATATGTGACATCACAATAGAGAGTTGAATCTGGCATTGATATGTGACATCACAATAGAGACGTTCGTTTGACATTGATATGTGACATCACAATAGAGAGTTGAATCTGGCATTGATATTTAACATCACAGTAGAGAGGCTGGTCTGGCATTGATATGTGACATCACAATAGAGAGGTTAATCTGTCATTGATATGTGACATGACAATAGAGACGTTCGTTTGACATTGATATGTGACATCACAATAGAGAGTTGAATCTGGCATTGATATGTGACATCACAGTAGAGAGGTTCGTCTGACATTGATTTGTGACATCACGATAGAGAGGTGAATCTGGCATTGACATTTGACATCACAGCTGAGAGACAATTCTGGCATTGCTATTTGACATCACAATAGAGAGGAGAATCTGGCATTGACATTTGACATCACAGTTGAGAGACAATTCTGGCATTGATATTTGACTTAACAATAGAGAGACGAATCTTGCATTCATATTTGACATCACAATAGAGAGGCGAATCTGGCATTAATATTTGACATCACAGCAGTGAGGCGAATCTGGCATTGATTTTTGACTTAACAATGGAGAGGTGAATCTCGCATTGATATTTGACTTAACAAGAGAGAGTTGAATCTGCCATTGATATTTGACTTAACAATAGAGAGGCAAATCTGGAATTGATATTTGACATCACAATAGAAAGCCGAATCTGGCATTGATATGTAACATCACAATAGAGATGTGAATCTTGCATTGATATTTGACATCAAAGTAGAGAGGAGAATCTGGCATTGATATGTGACATCACAATAGAGACGAGAATCTGGCATTGATATGTGACATCACAATAGAGAGGCGAATTTGCCATTGATATTTGACATCACAATAGATAGGCGAATCTGGCATTGATATGTGACATCACAGCAGAGACGGAAGTCTGGTATTGAAACGTAACATCACAATAGAGAGGCGAACCTTGCATTGATATTTGACATCACCACGGAGAGGCGAATCTCGCAATGATATGTGACATCAAATATCAATGCCAGATTCTCCTCTCTATTGTGAAGAAAAATGTCAATGTCAGATTCGCCTCTCTTTTGTGATGTCACATATCAGTGCGAGAATCGCCGCTCTGTTGTGAAGTCACATATCAATACCATATTCGCGTCTCTGCTGTGATGTCACATATTAATGTCAGATTCGCCTCTCTATTGTGAAGTCAAATATCAATGCCAGTTTCTCCTCTCTATTGTGATGTCAACTATCAATACCAAACTCGCGTCTCTGCTGTGATGTCAAATATCAATACCAGACTCGCGTCTCTGCTGTGATGTCACATATCAATACCAGACTCGCGTCTCTGCTCTGAAGTCAAATATCAATGCCAGAATCCCCTCTCTATTGTGATGTCACATATCAATACCAGATTCGCCTCTCTATTTTGATGTCAACTATCAATACCAGACTGGCCTCTCTACTGTGATGTCACATATCACTACCAGAATCGCCTCTCTGTTGTGGTGTCAAATATCAATACCAGATTCGCCTCTCTGTTGTGTTGTCAAATATCAATGCCAGATTCACCTCTCTGTTGTTATGTCACATATCAATGCGTGATTCGCCTCTCTGTTGTGATGTCAAATATCAATGCCAGATTCGCCTCTCTGTTGTGATGTCAAATATAAATGCGTGATTCCCCTCTCTTTTGTGATGTTGTCAAAAGAAAATTGTACTCAGCCGTCAGTATAAGCTTTTAGTGATATAAGTCTACATATGATAGAATACTGTATGATGATGTTTGGATGACTTATACTGTTGTCCACTACAAGACCTGTTTCTGTTTTATAAATTCTTTCTCACAGTGATAATAGCTGAACAAGCAGCAAGAGGAGAGCTGGACACTTTTATCTGCGCTCCCTAACAAGAAGAGGGGCCGTGTCCTTCTGAATCTCACAACACACACACATACACCTGAACCTCTCTTATCTTCACTCCCTACGCACTAACATCCCTCTGCCTATGAATAGAAATATTCACTGTTGTATTACTTTTGTATATAAATAAAGACCAGAGCGGTAACAGAGCGCTGATCACAGGGCCCCCACTCTGATGTGAGCGTTCTGTGACCGCCCTTGGAAGTAAAGATCTGCAGTGTGTGTCTCTTCACTCTTAGACTCTTAGCTGAAGAAGTGTCTTTAGAATAAATCTCTTGACATTTATTTTGGTCCTTCGAGCCGGATCAGAAACATCCAAACTGTTACCTGTGTCTCTGTTCCAGTGATCTGGCGCACTGATTCCCGACGCCGTGGGGAGCCAGCACCGAAGTCTGTGAATTCGAGTCCGGGCCGGTCTGGTCCACGGCGGTGGGATTCAGTCTGACAATCCGAACCACCAGTGAGACGTCTGAGGGTGAGAAACACTAATTTTATATATAAAACGGCCGCAAAGGTTTAAAGAAACGTGATAAAATAGGTTTAAGTTCGCCAAAAGCAACTGTGTTTAGACTGGTTTTAGAGGTAGCCGTAAAATATTTCGTGACAAATTAGCGCGCATATGTCTATGTGTGTATGTGTCTGGAAGTAAGTTGATTTTACAGCACAATACGCTGCTGAACTACTTCTATTTTATTTGTTTTCTTTGCTTGAGGCTCACGTACTGGTGACAAAGGAGAACGGTTGAGTTTCATCTCATAAAACTGATACCGCTTCATTTTTTAGAAGTGAAGTAGAAGGGCGTATCAGCAACCACCCTGAAGTCAAACGTGCCAGTGACGGCCCAGCAAAATCTTTGAAAATGGGGAATAAACAAGCAAAATTAACACCTGATGAGGAATGGTTAGAAAAACAACAAACAGGAGCAGGTAGAATAAGCGCAAATAGGTGGAGAAATCCACGAAAAGCTAAAAACCGCACCTGGGAAGGGAAATGCAATCCCTCAGCTGTTACCCAGCTGAGAGCTGCTCTGAGACAAGAAATTACATTAACAATAGACCCAAAGAAAAAATTAAAACGTAAGGAAGAATATAAACTTTTCGAAGCATGGGAAAACGAAAGTGAAAGGAGAACTGAAAACAAAAAAAGGAAAGAGGAAAAGAAAAAACTACAAAGCAGGCACGTGCTGAACAAAAACTTCCCCTGACAAACCCACGTACCTCCCCCCTTCTAAACCCCTCCGCTAAACTTTCTACGCTAGCTGCAGAAAAAACAACCAGCATTACACCAAAATCTCGTTTCAAACGATCTCCCATATGGACAAGAGCAATGAAAATTAAATTCGACAATGCATATGAGGATGCACAAACAATGTTAACCGCGCATGAGAAAAAATTTCTTCCAGGACATGATTATGACTCTGAAGAAGAGTGTAATAGTTGTGGTTCACACTCAGACCTGCCACCACCAACATCCACACTGGCATGTCCATTAGTTGAAGTAGCAAACCCCAGATATTGCACACTCCTAGGTGATGGGATAACAGACCCACAATTTTTGTGTACCGTCCATGGACACATAAAGACAGACAAAATGTAATAAAAGGCATTCCATCAATACAAGAAGGATATGAAACATGGCAAGCTGCCGTGCGTGAAGTAATTACCCAGTGGCATCTAAACGGTCACGAGGTAATGCAGTAATTCCAGGACTGCCTAGGACTCTCCTGGGGAAGGATTAGGGGAAACTTTACCGGCTCCCTACCAGATGGTACAGCGTTTCCCCCAGGTCATGTTGACCTCCAAGCAGTGTTAATACCTGTGTTTGATAGGGTCCGTCAACAACCCGCGCCAAGAGCCAACTATGGTAAAATAGGGCAAGTTAAACAGAGTGACACAGAAAACCCACATGAATATATGGACAGGCTGAGACCAGTTTTCAGACAGAACTCAGGTCTAGATTATGCTGATGACCCACAATCACCATGTCAGCAACAATTTAAACGTGCTTTTATTAAAGGATTGCTACCACACATGAGGTCTCATGTAGAAAAATATTGGGTAACACAAGATACAGGCACAGTAGATGAGGCACTTCAATATGCTAATCATGCACAGACAGTAGTGAAAAACAAAGAGAAGGCCTCAGTTTTTGCCCTAGACACTGACACTGCTTTTACAGCTCTTAGTGGGAGTGGAGGCTACACGGGAGGTTTCAGAGGCCAAAAGAGAGGGAGAGGAATGCATAGGGGAGGAGCAAGAGGTAGAGGCAGGTTTAGATACACACCAAACAGTGGTTTCAAAACTACATGCTGGGAGTGTGGAAAAAAGGGACACCTTGCACGTGACTGTAAGCCACAGAGCACGCCTGACACAGAATGACTAGCTGCAACCACTGTAGCTGCCAGCACCCAGACAGATGAAAGGGAGAGCCAGATAGATGAAAAAGAAGTAAAAGCATTAACAAACAAAGAAAACAATTTATAACAGGATGAAGCTGAAGTATACAGCGTTCATCAGATAGTAAGTTTACTGGATGGAAAGCCAACATTTACGGTCTATGTAAATGGCAAAAAGCTGCAAATGTTGTGTGACACAGGAGCTTGTAAAACAGTACTTAAGACAGAACCCCCTCGAACAACCTATTCTAATGAAGTGATAATTGTAAAAACAGTGTCAGGGCACGTAAAAACCCAGCCATTAACAATGCCACTGACATTTTTGCATAAACCCAGCCAATGCTCCTGCTGCATGCCATGTATGGTAGACCCAACCTGCCCAGTAAACGTATTAGGAAGAGACGCAATGACAAACCTAGGGATAGGAATTATCCCCACAGGAATAAGCATGACAGCAGAAATAATGTTAACAGAAGAAGACCCCTATCAGAGGGAAGGAAAAGGAGAGCCAAACTACTGCTGGTCATTAGATTTGCCACAGCTTACACAGCTCAAAGAAGCAGCTGAAAAACATCTCCCCTCAAGTGCCGAAAAAATGAAGCCAACTGAGTATCACAACACTCTGCGCTATAAACAAACCCCAGTCCCAGACCCTCTGTATGATAAACAGGTGCACAGCCTAAAAAGCCCATATCTGACTTTGCAACATTTATATGTCACAAAAAGCGGAAATGCAGTGTGCTCAGTGATCCAATCAGACCCAGTAAGAAAACTGAATAGGATCACAAAACCCCATGTGTCAGTTGCAAAAACAGCAGGTACACAATGGTATCAATTAGGCAACATCCTGCAAAAGGTAGAAAATGATAAATATACACCTACAGAGGAAGAGGGTTGGGCACAGGGTAAAATAACAGGGTGCATGACATATACACTTGGCTGGGTGATAAGAACTACACCCAACGCCCATCTGCATGACAGCACACAGGAATGAGAAATCTTTTCGCTGGAGGAGGAACCAGCACTTAAAAACCTACCATCAACATTGTGGTCGAATGGACCAACTGATGTGGGATTAATAAAAAATGCAGACTCAGTAACAGTACAGACTGTTTCATCCCACAGGCCCATTAAACCACAATATCCTTTATCTAAGGAAGTGATGGAAGGGATTAAGCCAGTCATAAAGGATATGGAGAAAGCAGGAATTTTAATAAAAACTAATTCTGCTACCTGCAATACTCCAATGAAGATTGGAGTAAAGAAAGCTGATACTGGAAAGTATCGTTTGGTACATGATCTGCGAGCAATAAATGAAATTACTGAAATGATACCACCAGTAGTAGCAAATCCTCACACTATACTGAATCAAGTCACCCCAAAAGAACAATGGTTCTCAGTGATAGATTTAACGCTTTTTTCTCAGTACCTTTACACCCAGATGCACGACACCTGTTTGGATTCACATTTGAGGGACAGAGATACACCTATACTAGGTTACCTCAGGGATTTCAAAACAGCCCCACTCTCTATGCTGAAGCTTTAAAGAAATCAATGACATCCTGCCTCCTGCCAGCAGGAGGACAGTTTCTACTTTACGTAGATGACATTTTAGTGACTGGCCACACAGAGGAAGGGTGTAAACAAAATACTATGGCTGTGTTACGTCACTTGGCTGAGCAAGGCCACAAAGTGTCTCTGAATAAACTCCAATTATGGAGACCTGAGGTAACATACTTAGGGCACACCCTCTCAGGTGCAGGAAAAAAACTACTAAACAAAAGAAAATAGGCTATACAAAATGCACCACAGCCACAAACTAAACAACAGATGATGAGTTTTCTCGGGTTGTGCAACTTCTGCAGGGCGTGGATTCCAGAATATGCGGTATGGGTACAACCACTGCAAAACCTAATCTATGGAAAAGATCTTGCTTTAAAAGATAAAATACAGTGGACACCAGAAGCAGAAGGAGCATTTACTAAACTAAAACTCATGCTCCAAACTAACGTTGTGCTTGCATTACCAGATTATGACAAACCATTCTACTTAAATGTAGACGGAACACAGGGACACATGAAAGCAGTATTGACACAATCATTTGGAGAAAAACAAAGGCCACTAGCTTTCTATACAAGCAAACTCGATTCAGTGGCCTCAGGAATGCCCACCTGTGTACAAGCATGTGCAGCAGCTGCAGAGGCAGTGCAAAAATCTGCCGACATAGTTTTAGGACACACTCTGACTGTTAGAGTACCTCATGCAGTAACTTCTATACTGCTACAAGCACATTTGCCTTTTTTAACACACGCGAGACAACTCTCCTATGTTGGCATACTGCTTTCACAGTCCCACATCAACATAGTGAGATGTGGACCTTTAAATCCTAGCACATTGCTGCCAACACCCATGGAGGGAAAAGCACATTGCTGCGTGGAAAATTTAGAAGAGGAAACTAAACCACGTGCTGACATTTACAGTACACCACAAGACGGTTTCACTGACATCTTTGTTGATGGTTCAGCATCAAAAAATGCACTAGGGCGTAATTGTGTAGGATATTCAGTAACCACAACAGACACTATAGTGGAAGCAAGAGCTTTGCCACACACACATTCGGCTCAGAGTGCAGAACTGACTGCAGTAATCAGAGCATGTGAAATACATGAAGGACAGGACATTAACATCCACACAGACTGCCAGTATGTATTTGCAGCAGTTCACCACTTTGCAAAAATATTGGATAACAGAGGGATGGTGACCTCCTCTGGAAACCCAGTTCAGCATGCAGATCTGCTGAAGCAACTGTTAAAGAGAGTACAGCTGCCGCGACATCTAGCAATTTGCAAATGTGCTGCACACCAGAAGGATGACTCTGAAATTACAAAGGGGAACAATTTTGCTGACAAAGCTGCAAAAGCAGCAGCTATATCAACCACAGTCTTGTTAACAACTCATGAACATCACGCCATTCCACTATCTGTACTGCAGGATGAACAAAAAGCAGCACCACCAAAAGAACAAAAACAACGGCTAAAACACGGAGCAGCACTAGACACTGATGACATAATGAAAGTAGCAGGAAAACCCATTCTTCCCAAATCATTGCACAAAACAGCCGCTCTAGTGAGCCATGGCTTAAGCCATGTTTCAAGGGGAGGAATGGTCCTTATAATAAACCAACAATTTTACACCATAAATTTTGAAACTTCAGCAAAAGAATATGTGAGAACATGTATGACCTGCCAAAAACACAATACCCAAGGTAACTTAAGGCCAAAAAGAGGACATTTTCCTACACCACCTCACCCATTTCATACAATTCATATGGACTTCATTGAATTGAATGAGTGTCAGGGCTCAAAATACTCTCTAGTAATCATAGATGTTTTCTCAAAATGGCCAGAAATCTACCCAGTGAAAATAGCAGATGCAATCTCAGTTGCAAAGTGTCTATGCAACCATTTCATTCCAACATATGGTATTCCTGCTCTGATAAGATCAGATAATGGAACCCATTTTGTAAATGACGTGATCAGCAAAGTATCTGAAGCACTAGGTTTCAGTTTAAAACACCATTGTGCCTACCATCCACAGAGTGCAGGATTAGTGGAGAGAACAAATGGCACTATAAAACAGAGGCTCAGGAAAACAATGGAAGAAACTGGCAGGCCATGGCCAGAATGTGTAGGCCTAGTCAAAATGTGGATGAGAATAACACAAGGACATAACAAACTGTCCCCATTTGAAATCATACATGGGCGACCTTTTCCATTGCCAGTTATTAGCGAGCCACTAGATAAATCAATCCGTGAAACCACTCTGGCAGATTGGATGACTCAATTGTTGACAAACAGAGAAGTTGTTTTGAGCAATAAACTGCCGCAAGACTCTTTTTCACCTATTTCTTGCAGGTTGAAGCCAGGTGATTGGATCCTTGTCTGAGTACTCCAAAGAAGAAAATTGGAGCTCGCCACGGTGGGAGGGTCAATACCAAGTGCTTCTGACCACTCCAACTGCCTGCAAAATAGCAGAGAGACCCTCCTGGATACATCAGAGCCACTGCAAAAAGGTTGAGGTCCCAGAGGATTCCACTTCCTCCACAGAAATCAACTAGGAAAGTTTCACCCTCACGACAACTCTCACCTAAGAGACATAACGCAAGACCACATACACCCTTGGATGAACAATGCCTGGTACCGCTACATCCACGACAGGACCAGGGCAGAATCGGAAAATACAGACTGTTATGTCTGTTCTTATATGCCCAGCACGTCGACACACCCTACACTATATGGCAAATACATGAACAACACGCAAGCCAAGTGTGCCGCTAGCTTCGCTGGCATTGGTTTCCAACACAGCCAAATCATCCTCGAAGAGACAAACCCATCTACCTTTTACACTCTTCACGTCAACCTTCAAGGAGGGTTACAACACAAGAAAATCACCATTGAAGATGTTGGACTTGATAAAGGTACATGTGATCAACTTTTCTGGATCAACTTCAATGTGACAAACCGGAATACATCCATCCATTTCCCAGTGTTCTTGAACCAAACTCCAGGGAAGAACCACTCCATGTGCTACAAACAAAACAAAGGTAGCAGGCCGCTTGGAAACACCACTAACTGCAACTGGACCGCCGGAGGGGGAGAAGGTGCCCCTGTGAACACGACTGGACCATCTAATGGCACATACTGGGTGCAAGGAATGGCCTGGCTATGTGGACAACGGGCATATTTCATACTGCCCCCAGGTTGGACAGTAACATGTGCTCCTATATTCCTGTCAGACCACACTTTCAGAATGACCGCAGTAAACACCACTTCTACAGTATGCCGGAAAAGAAGATCAACGCCTCCTGAAATTCAACCACATGACCCAATATGGGGAAGCGACGTACCCAAGGAATTCAAACTGTGGACCACCGGACAGAAAGTACTCCACACATTGTTCCCCTGGGTGGGAACTGGAAAAAACATGCTGAGGATTGAAACTCTGGACTACCGTTTTGGACTTTTCCTGAACGCTTCGTGCAAAACCAACGAACAGCAGAACCAGGAAATCAATGCATTACGGATCGCAGTGATGCAACATCGAGTAGCTCTGAAGATGATACTAGCAGAGAAAGGGGGACTTTGCGTCCTCTTCAACAACACCTGCTGCACTTACATACCAAACAATGTACACTCATCAAACATGACTGATGCCCTGAATGCCTTGAAACAGATCCAGCAAGCCCAAAATCAGGACTATGTAAGTAATACAGGTGACTGGTTTTCTTGGATTTCCTCTGGCTCCTGGCTACAGGTGCTAAAAAGACTACTCATCGGAGTTGGAGTATTTTTACTTTTATTTTGTGTTTTTGTAACATGTATCCTGCCATGTTTAAAACTCATGAATAACCACACAATTGTTTCCACTGTTGCTGCATACATAGCCGTGACAAATGATGATGATGATGACCCCGACCTGTTGGAACATGAAGACTTTGTTTGATTAATGATGATGTGACAGAAAATGTACAACAAGATGTTACATACTGATATCTCACTTAAAAGTTATACGTGACAACAGGAGGGAATGTCAAAAGAAAATTGTACTTAGCAGTCAGTATAAGCTTTTAATGATATAAGTCTACATATGATAGAATACTGTATGATAACCTTTTGATGACTTTGACTGTTGTCCACTACAAGACCTGTTTCTGTTTTATAAATTCTTTCTCACAGCGATAAAAGATGAACAAGCAGGAAGAGGAGAGCTGGACACTTTTATCTGCGCTCCCTAACAAGAAGAGGGGCCGCGTCCTTCTGAATCTCACAACACACACACATACACCTGAACCTCTCTTATCTTCACTCCCTACGCACTAACATTCCTCTGCCTATGAATAGACGTATTCAGTGTTGTATTACTTTTGTATATAAATAAAGACCAGAGCGGTAACAGAGCGATTATCACAGGGCCCCCACTCTGATGTGAGCGTTCTGTGACCGCCATTGCAAGTAAAGACTTGCAGTGTGTGTATCTCTTCACTCTTAGACTCTTAGCTGAAGAAGTGTCTTTAGAATAAATCTCTTCAGATGTCACATATCAATGTGTGATTCGCCTCTCTGTTGTGATGTCACATATCAATGCCAGATTCGCCTCTCTATTGTGATGTCAAATATCAATGTGTGATTCGCCTCTCCATTGTGAAGTCACATATCAATGCCAAATTCGCCTCTCCATTGTGATGTCACATATCAATGCCAGATTCGCCTCTCCTTTGTGATGTCACATATCAATGCCAAATTCGCCTCTCTATTGTGATGTCACATATCAATGCCAGATTCGCCTCTCTATTGTGATGTCACATATCGATGCCACATTCGCCTCTCCATTGTGAAATCACATATCAATGCCAGATTCGCCTCTCCATTGTGATGTCACATATCAATGCCAGATTCGTGTCTCTGATGTGATGTCACTGATCAATACCAGACTCACGTCTCTGCTGTGATGTCAATTATCAATACCAGATTTGCCTCTCTATTGTGATGTCACATATCAACGCCAGATTCGACTCTCTATTGTGATGTCAAATATCAATGCCAGATTCGCCTCTCTACTGTGTTGTTAAATATCAATGCCAGATTCGCCTCTGTTGTGATGTCAAATATCAATGCCAAAATCGCCTCTCTATTGTGATGTCACATATGAATGCCAGAATTGCCTCTCTATTGTGATGTCAAATATCAATGCCATATTCGCCTCTCTGTTGTGATGTCAAATGTCAATGCCAGATTCGCCTCTCTGTTGTGATGTCACATATCAATGCCAGAATCGCCTCGCTATTGTGATGTCACATATCAATGCCATATTCGCCTCTCTATTGTTTGAAATGCCCCTAATGATCGGCCCAAAGCAAGAACCAGTTTACCGCGCGTACAAAATAAGGGACTTGGAAGCGCTGGTTAAACAGCTTCCACCCATAACAGAGGGAGGAGCAGCTTGGTTGAGGAAGAACCTTAACAGGGAGGAGCTAGCCACTGGAGACTTCCGGGCGATAGCAGGAAGATGTATGCTAGGCAGAGGATTAGCAGACGTAGAGGAAATTGCTAACACCACAGCCTACCCAATTAACATGCCATATAACAGGGTGGAAGACAAGCTAGCTGACGCAGTCCGTGAGAAATATATGATACCAAATTTAGGGTCCATACCAAAGATTTCCTGGGACCCCAAATACACCCCCAGAGAATTTCTGGAGAGAGCTAAGCAAGCAAGCAAGCAATTTAAGGAACAATGGATGTCACAAACTGGCATACATCCAGGTCAGGAAGGAGAGCACAGAGCGTGGTTTCGCGCAGCGGTGCTGAAGGGGCTTCCGGACAAAGTAACAACCGATTTAGAAAAAAACCCAGATTTTACAGTGGCAGACTCTACTCAGTGGGAGAGACACGTGGTCCATCGGCTCCAGTTGGAACAGGACGAGGCGAACAAACAACTAGAAGACGCACAGGCGCAACTGTTGAAGTTACAGCTGAATGAAGCCCGTGAGAAGCATAATTCTAAGAAAAAAGAGCGGAAAGAGGCCAACAAAACTATGATGATTGTAAAGCCCAAAGCTGATCCCGTGCCTTACTGGCCAGATCTTGATCCTAACCTTTATGACTCTGCCACTTACAGACCCAGCTCTGATCAAGCTGGGCAAACAAACTTTGAAGCACCGATATGTGGTCTCCCCACAAGTGCCTGTGAATCTGATGGGCAGAGACTTACTCATCAAACTGGGAGCCACTATCATGTGTTCTGATGGATTAACTGTGACTCTGCCAGGAGGAACGCCTCTCCCATGCCTGGAAACAAACTCAAAGAATCAGTACTTGATGCAAGACTGTGAACAACCCATAGCTGACATTTACTGGGGGCGCCTGGTAAAAGAAGGCATTCTGAGACAATACCAATAATGGAAACCCTGGATCATGAGCCTTGCGGTTTATTCCCCGCCTCGCGATCCCTACCACGTCACTCTTTTCTACGATGATTTTTACGATGATGTATACCGGGAAGGTCATCAGGCAAAGGAACTGGGATCAATGGTCAAGCGGGCGCTGGATAACATTTGGTGGCAAAGCACCCAAATTCCAAATGTCTGGTATACACCAAAATGTAAAACGTACCGTATCACTTGTTTGTCCAACGACACAGTGATACTAGAACATCAACAAATATCGAGAACACATGGCAGGGAGAGAACGGATCACCCAGACGCAGTGGCGGAACTTTCGTAATTGGCTGACACTCTGTGGTCTACTGGACCCACAGATGTCGGCCTAGCCAATTGTTCGGCTGTTCTGTTCCAGCTCAAGTCAGAAACACCAATTTCACGACCACAGTATAAGCACAAACCTGAAGCAGAGGAAGGGATTGCTGAGACGATTGAAGGGCTGCTGAAAGTAGGAGTGCTTGAGCCCTAGCAATCCTTTTGGAACACACCAATTTTGCCGGTGGAGAAACATGGGACAGGGAAGTACCGAATGGCGCATGACCTCAGGGCCATTAACGCCATATTACGTACTGACACTGTGCCCGTACCTAACCCGTACACAGCTCTAACAGCCATTACATGGGACCAAAAGTGGTTCACATGCATTGACCTTGCTAACGCATTCTTCTGTCTCCCCTTACACGACTCACTCAGAGACATTTTCTCATTCACATACAGAGGTCGCCAGTATAGATACACACGTCTGCCACAAGGCTTTGCACTCTCCCCTGGCATTTTCAATCAGGTGCTCAAAGAGGCCCTGTCACCTTGTCAGTTGCCTGAGGGGTGTACACTGATACAGTATGTCAGGGGTGGGCAATTCCAGGCCCCGAGGGCCGGTGTCAGCCATTGGTGTGTGTAGATGCTCTGACCAGCTGGCCAGAAGCATGAGCTACTAAAAGGGAGGATGCTAAAAGTGTGATTAAGTGCTTAATCAATCATTATATTCCCAGGCACGGGTTTCCCAAGCGCATTAGATCAGACAATGGGACCCACTTTAAGAACCAAGACCTGGCGGAGGTGGAGAGGATGTTGGGAGTAAAACACAGGTTTGGGACAGTGGACCATCCTCAATCTCAAGGGAAAGTAGAGAGAATGAACTTAAACTTGAAAAACAAGTTGTCTAAAATTTGTGCACAGACGGGGCTAAATTGGGTTTCAGCCCTGCCAATTGCTCTAATGACTATAAGATGTTCTGTTAACCAATCCACAGGTTTCACACCCTACGAGCTGCAGACGGGAAGGCAGTTCAGAGCACCCTGGACAGCGGTCCCGGCAGAACCGAGTATCAACAGTAACAGGTCTCATGCAGAATATTGGAATGAATTAAAAGCTCTTGTCTCGAGTTTCACAAAACAGGTTAAGCCTGGAGTACACACTGTGGACAGGGCGACCCCTGAGGCAAAACCGGTGTGGCTGAAGGTCATCAAATGCAAGTGGAAAGAGCCCCGCTGGACCGGTCCGTACGAGGTGACTGCCCGGATGGCTACAGCAGTTCAACTGAAAGGAAAAGGCGACACCTGGTTCCACTGGTCACAGTGTGCACTAGCAGACGAGAGCTTGGTGGAGGAAAACTTGTCTCCACCCAACACAGGTGTCAACGAAATACAGAGGCATAATAAATCCTCTCACCTGTGCAACGGGCCGACCAGCAGTCTACCTGGGAGGCTGAAGAAAGAAGAGGGGTATCGCAGAAAGTCGCCGCGCCAGCGAAAAGGAGTGGTAACAAATCAGTAACTCCAGAAAGGGGAGAAATTTCTAGCCAAAGTGCAAAAGAACACACAACACAATGCAAACACACGAATCAGAGATATGTAATGAGAAAAAACTTATTAAAATGTTCCTTACAACCACATGTTTATTATATGCAATAATATTGATCATGGCTGTGTGTTTTATTGTCTATATTTTGCAGAGCACCCAAGGCCACTTGTCCGAACACGGAGGCCAGTCCAGCACAGCACTTCCTGAGACATTAATTGCCGAAATGGGACCGTTGAGAAGACCAAAGCGCGAGGTGTCAGGTAAAGGGGATGAGTGCCTCAGCACATATAATGGCATAGAACTGGACTACGTTAAAGGGTCCACAAGCTCATTCACGTTTGACTTGTGTGAGGTCATTGAGTGTAAAGGGGCTAGTAGCAGCTGGAGGGGATATGATGTGTGGGTCTGTTATCACACAATGATATGCACCAGGAGAGGGAGCCCTTATTCCAGTCCAGGGATCCATCGTTCAGGGGGAGTATATACAGCAGGGCAATGGTGTTCCTGGGATAACGTGGTAAGTTGGACAGGAGTAGGGTGGCAGCCATATGTGCCGGGAGGCTTAAAGGGAATAGCAATTCAGAGGGATTTTTCTGCATCCCAGAACCCTATCACACTTTCTCTAGGTCTGTGGAGCTCCCTGCCCAAATCTGAAAGTCCGGGTGGTGTATTCTATCTGGTAGTTGGGGTAGATGTGTCGGGAACAGATCCAATTGGGGTAATTAGAGTTAACTTAGTCAATCCAAAACCTAAGCTGGTCATAGAAAAAACTGTCACACACACGATTAACAATACAATAAACTCTGTCACACACTCCACAGGGCAATTGGGGAACGAGTCGTCAACTGTAGCACCAGAGGAGCAAGAACCAAAAGGTAGACGAGTCCTGACGGTGGATTACACTAGGTTGAAGCCTCAGGACCTAATTGAGCGTGCCGCCGGGTTCAGTGACAGTAACCTCTGGCTGGACTGGGTGGCTCAAAATGCTAAAGAACAACATGTATCTGATTGTGTTGCCTGTGCTTCAGCCAGACCACGTTTGTTCACGGAGCCCGCACCACTGTATCCAGAGGACAAGTGGGGCTATGACTGTATGCTGCGGCTGACTAAAAGTGCAGTGAGTACTGGCAACTGCACTCTGTTGTCTAGTTTATTTCCCCCAATCCCGAAGCAGACAAAAGCAGGACCATTTGTGCCAAAACAAGATAACTATACATGTTTCAAGTTCTCCACAGATACGGTAAAGTACAAGGTGGGAGACATTGACCCAAGCTGGTGTTCCGTTACTCTGACGGGGAGAACCACAAACAATGTAAGTGACCCAAACACGCTGATTGGAACATGGGCAAGAAGTGGGCTGTATTATTATTGTGGGCAGAACACCCTTTTGGTCCGTGTTGCTCTGGGAAGCGAGGGAACGTGTGCCATGGTGTGACTGTGGGCCATACCACAACAGAACACACGTACATTGGCAGCCAGACGTAACAGACACATCTTAGTGAAGAGAGGGACACAGGGGACACATGCTTTCAATCCTAGGCTGAACTCACCTACCTGGATTGACTCAATAGGAGTGCCCAGGGGAGTTCCAAATGAGTATAAACTAGTAGACCAAGTAGCTTCAGGATTTGAAAGTACATTCATCTGGATAACGCCTAATAAGAATGTTGATCGTGTAACCCAGTGTTAAAAACGGGATTAAAAGCATAAATATTAATACTCTTTTGATTAAAATACTAATTTCATAATGGTAATAAATATTGATAAAAAGAAGTTAAATATAATAAATACTGATAAAAAGCATGTAAACATAAGTTTAATTAATATGTACGTATGTATATGTAATATATAAATGGTGTGGGGGCAGGACTTAGTCCTGTGGAGTGTGTTTGTTAGATCCACTGAGTGACCAATCATTGGCTGGTCTGACCCTCCCCCAGTCTGTGTGCGCTGCTCAGACACCTGTGTGTGCATTCGTGTGCCAGTCAGATACGCCAGAGACACAGACGGTGAAAGATCCGTTTACCCGTGCGGCGAAGAAGCTAGCTGGATAGTGAAAGCCCTTTTTCGGCGAGAATAATAAGAGTGATACCGTATTCTAGAGGCCGTGAGCCAGCGTGAGCACTGTGAAGACCCGTGTAGGATTTGTTGCTTCACATGGTAAGTCCCAGGCAGTACATGTGCGCTAGCATAGCATGCTACACTAGCCATTTTGCAATGAAAGTGCCCTTTCCGAGGCTAAAGCAATTAGCACTGAGTCTGCTGCAGTTTATACGAAATGTTCTTTAAAGGTTCATGTCACATTACTGTGGTATTGATGTATAATGTATGGTTTTGTGCGAAGTTGTTATGTTAGCACATGTTCACTTTTCTCATGGTGCTAATTATAGTTCTGCAACGTGAAAGCAACGTGAAATTAAATGCCTTCACCTGCACTTTACTTAGCTGAAACTTGATAAGTCTCAAGCCAATGTGTATTTTAATGCACTGCTGAGCTATTTTGTATTATTTTAAATGTGTGTTTCCTATGCACTTTTTCCCTTTGAAATTAGAATAATTTGTTGTACAACATAGAATGTTTTGAAAGAAATTTAGAAACACTACAAGCAACTAGTAATAATAATAAGTTACAGACATGATAGCTTAAATGTTGAACTACTGTGTTCTGGCCTGGTCCCCAGGTCAGGCGAGCCAGCCAGGAGCCTAGAGTGTTGTGTGACAACATTGGAATCCTCTTTGACCTTTGATCAGACCCTCACATACTGTGAAAATGGATTTTGTCGAGAAGTATGCCATTAAAGTACCAAATGCCTTTATTGTTAGCGGTGTTACAGATAGAGAGAAAGACAAAGAGGTATTTGAGTTTCTGGAGCAACATGGTACTATTCGTAGAGTACTCGCTGTCGATGATGACTCTTCTGCATTCCACAAAAGTCAGATTGTAGAGTTCGAGTCCGGTGCAGCCGTTGAAATATTAGGACCTAAGCTGCCTTACCTCTTACAGTCCACTGACAATCCAGATGTCAGTTACCACATTCGAGCCTTAACTGACGTCTATACTAAGACCGTAGGGGGCAATGTTACTGAGGCTTACATTAGCAACCTGAAGGGTTTAGCCAAGTTAAGTGGGAAGGATTTCGAAGAAGTGTTGCGGCAGGCCATATCCACAATAGGGAAGACCATCGAAGCTGCTGAGACAGCTGAGATAAACCCTGAAAATGATACTGCTGACCAGACTTGCCCTGTGGTAGGATCCACACAACTTGGAGCCTCACCTTCAGTCTTAACTGAACTGCCTCACCCTCCTGAACCCATTCAGGGCACATTCCAACGCCCCATGAGACCAAACTTGACACCTCAAATATTGAGCCCAACTTACCTCAACCCACCAGAGGTTCAGAAAATAGTAGTTGAGCATGTTGTCAAGAGTGTTGAGAAGACATCACATGCTCACTCTACATTAAGACTCAGAGCTTTCTCTGGCAAGATGCCCAGACCTTACAGCGAAGCTGACTATGAAACATGGCGTTCTCATGTTGACTTGTTGATGGAAGATGCTTCTTTGTCTGAGTTGGAAAAAACTCGTAAGATACTTGAAAGTCTTCTTGCTCCCGCTGCTGATGTCATCCGCCCTCTTGGGCCAGAAGCCACTCCTGCAGACTATCTTAAACTTCTGGATTCAGCTTTTAGCACCGTCAAAGATGGTGAGGAACTGTTTGTACGCTTCATGAACACCCTCCAAGATCACGGTGAAAAGCCCTCTGCTTATCTGCTTCGTTTGCAGGTGGCAGTCAATCACACTGACAGGGGATTTCTTTAAATCACCTTGCCGTTCTTCAGCTAAGACATCTGAGTTAGAAAACACAAACACTGCAGTTCTTTCACTCGCGAGGACGGTCACAGAGCGCTCGCACAAGAGACACTCATGGACTCGCGCTTTGTCACCATCTGCGTTCTTTATTTATACAAGATTGTTCTGTGTGTGTGTGTGTGTTACAAAGATAACAACGTCACTCAGAGCAGCGGGTTTTTCCCTTTTCTACATCTGTGTGTTCTTGTAAAAAGAGCTGAGGTTTCACTTCTCTACATCTAAATGTTCCCTGAATACAGGAAGCGGTTATTTGCTGAATGGGTTCATCACACAAGTTACTAGGTGAAAAGTCATGTAGACATATGGTTTGCTTAGTGATACATAAAAGAATACATTTCATGTAGCTGATAACACTATATAAAAACAATTTTCCTTTGACATTCCCTGCTGTTTATCAGAAAAATGAAATGTATCAATAAGTAACTACTTGTCTTTCACATTTTCAGTTACTACATCATTATTTGCACTTCATCTTCATCTAACAAATAGGAAAAGAAGTCTTCATGATCTTCATTGATTTCAGTACATCTGCGTATGCTGTGAATGATTAACTTATAATCTGTGAAATTACAGCTTTTAAACAAGGAATAACTCAAATAAAGAAAACAAAATTAAACCAGGAAAACTCCAACGCCAATCAACCGTCTCTATAGCATCTGAAGTCATGTTTAAAGAATGTACATTATCTGGTATTTAGGTGCAGCATGTGGTGTTGAATAAGACGCACAATCCTCCTTTCTCAGCCAGGATCATGTGCAGTGCTACACGATGTTGCATTACAGCAATTCTGAGAGCGTCTATTTCTTGGTTTTGTCCCTCGTTGACCTTTCAGGATGCTTTGAGAAACAAGCCGAATCTATAGTCCAGTATCTCACTTCTGAGAGGACGTTTTTCCAACTCCTGCCCACAGGAAGAGTGAGTTGAGTACCTTTTGTCCAGTTGTCCAGATTTTGAATTCTTCAGGTACGTCGGTTTCCCAGATTGAGTCATGTGGTCTGGCTGTTGAAGTTGAGCGTTTCTTCCTGGATGAGGATGAGGATGTTGTTGTTGTTGTTGTGCACTTTACAAAAGTCATTCTGAAGGTGTGATCGGAGATCAGAATTAGTGCACATGTTCCAGGGTGTTTCCCATAAATGGTTGTGTTTAATATGCTCGACATGTGCGAGCAGACGTAACAGTCTTTCTCTGTGATCGTCCATCTTCTCTGTCTGCCTCGTGGCTCAGCTGCTGTTGGCATCAGCTGGGGTCCTGTAAGGGTGAGCTTTGTAGTCAAGGTAACCAGGAGGGTTCCCCTTCACACCTACACCTGGCTGCCTAAAGTTGATCGGATAGAGATTGGAGTGTGGGCTTACCCGACGGGGGCCCAAGAACGCACTTACCACCCTCACCCCCGAAACAACCAAGCGTAGGCGCTTCCTCCTTGGTGTCGGGGCTTCCCGGGACCTCAGCCTTTTTGCATTGGCTCTGATGTATCCAGGAGGGTCTCTCTGCAGTTTTACAGGCTGTGGGTGTTGTCAATAACACTTTGTATTGGCCCTCCAAATGGGGTAAACTCCAATTTTTCCTCTGGAGCACCCCTTTCGCCTGGTTTCAACCTGCAAGAGACTGGAGAAGAGTCTTACGGCAGTTTATTGTTCAAAACAATATCCTTATTTTCTAGTAGTTTTGCCATCCATTCTGCCAGAGCTGTTTCTCTGACAGATTTGTCTAAAGGTTCACTTTTTGCAACTGAGATTGCATCTGCTTTTTTCACTGGATAAATCTCTGGCCATTTTGAGAATACGTCTATAATCACTAGAGCGTATTTTGAGCCTTGACTTTCACTTAATTCAATAAAGTCCATGTGAATGGTGTAAAATGGATGAGGTGGGGTGGGGAAATGTCCTCTTATTATCCTCAGATTGCCTTGTGAATTGTGTTTTTGACAGATCATGCATGTCCTCACAAATTCTTTTGCTGAAATTTCAAAATTTAGAGTATAAAAGTGTGTGTTTATGACTTGGACCATCCCTCCTGTTGAAACATGGTTTAACCCCATGGGTCACTAATGCTGCTGTTCTGTGCAGGGACTTGTAAGGTTTTCCTTCACAAGTCATCAGATCATTTTCTAGTTGTGCTCCACACTTTAACCATTTCTTCTGTTCTGTAGGTGGTGCGGCTTTTTGTTCATCTTTAAGTACATCAAGTGGTATTTGCATAGAGGATGCAGACATTAATGTGTCTACAGTTTGCTGTGCGGCTAACTTAGCTGCTTGATCTGCAAAGTTATTGCCTTTAGTTATTTCTGATTTATCTTTCTGATGTGCAGCAAAGTGATGTACTGCTAAAAAAAAATACTGACTGTCAGTATATATATTTATGTCTTGGCCTGTGTGCAATTTACATGCACGTATGACTGCTGTGAGTTCTGCACTCTGAGCAGAGTGGGAGGATGTTAGCGGTTTCGCTTCTAAAACTCTGTTTGCTGTAGTTACTGCATAGCCGACGCAGTTTCATCCTAGGCTATTTTTAGACGCTGAGCCGTCTACAAAAAATGTCGGTGAAACCAGCTTGTGGGTACTGTGAATGTCAACACGTGGCTTTGTCTCCTCATTTAATTTTTTCATACAGCAGTGTGGATGACCTTCTTTGGGTGAGGCCAAAAGTGTGCTCGGGTTCAACTGACCGCACTTCTCGATTCTAATGTGTGATTGTGACAATAAGATTCCAACATATGAGAGCTGTCTTGCATGTATCAGGTAAGAGAAATTGGCTTAAATTAAAATTGAAGTCACCGCGTGTGGTACTCTAATAATCAAAGTGTGCTCTAAAACAATGTCAGGCAATGCTAAACTATATTCATTTGTAATACTAGTTTCAAGTTACTGAATGCTTCTTCTGTTTCATTTCTTTGTAGATGCAACACTACATTTTTACTTAAGGCATTTTAGGCAATTCCTATTTTTCAAAGAATTCATACATCTCACACATCTTACATATTTCAAACTTTTAAGCTAGGATTAAACACTTTGCATTACTTACAGCTCATAGCTCACAGCTCTAAAACTAGACATTAGTAAATCATATGCCTAATAATTATGTGTCATTGTGATCCACAAGTATGATCACAAATTTGTTTTTCAAACCAACAAAACAAACAAACAAAAACAAAAATCAAATTGCCGATGGTGTGAACGCTTTACACACATGAGTCAGGACACAAAAAGAAAAAAAGAAAAAGCTGCTGTCAGAAACAAAGCAGAAGTGTGAGGAAAAAAACTGAGCTCACAGACAGCTGCATGTGTGAGCTTTAATATGCAGCTTCTGCTCTAAAAGACAAATAACAATAAAAAATGTGTAACTTGCTCATCAGCTTGGTAGTGCCCACATATTTAATTCAGCTTCTCAAACCTGTAGCTTTAGCTGTTGTATACAGGGTTTGGCTTAGTAGTTGTTAGTATAGGTGTGCTCTATATCTCAACAATTTCTCATCTAGGATGACAGGTTATCAATCAGGTCAAGTGTCTCTATGCACCTGATTACTTTAGGTATTTTCCTTATTTTCTTCATTTCATATATCATTGTACTCAGTTTGAGCAAACCTTAAGCTTGAATCAGACTACTTTTAACAATTATCCACCTCACATCATAACTGACTGAGGTGCCTCTTCTTATTAATAGTATGTCATTATTAATGTTATTATTGTTTTTTTTTATAACAGCAGTAGCATATTACAATATTTTATTAGTACATTACAATATTTTATCAGTATATTACAATATACCAATATACTACTAATATACAATAGTTTATTATTTTATATTTTATTATGTATCCATCAGGGGCTGGGGGTGATCTGCAGCTTCACCCCCTCCCAAGCTGGAGACATTTACCTTTTCACAAACTTTCCTTGGCTGAACAATGACACAGCCTTAATATACCTTATGCATCTCTCTATTTTATTTAATATTTTTCGTGTGAATTATCTGCTTTCATTCATTCTACTCGTTCTGGGCATGGTTGTCTACCCAATTTTGTTTCATTTGTTAATACCAATCAACAGGTTGTTATCCTTCCTATTATTAGTTTGAATACAGTAGAGATAAGCTCTAATTTAATTTAACCTTTTTTTTTTTATTCCACTTCATTCCTCTTGTATTTATATGTATTCAGTTGGGTCTGTATCCAGCCCTTTTTTAAACTTTGATCTCTAATCTTTTACTTGATGATGGATTATTGTGTTCTTCCTAGTCTGAACTGCTTCTTTGTTTCTTACAGTCACGTACAAAATGTGTCTCTTTTTCACACCTCCAGCATGCAGTCTTAAAGCCACTTTTTGGTGTGTGTATAGGCCTACCTATACCTCTTGCTGTTCCACTATGCATTCCTCTGTCTTTCTTTTGGACTAGTCCTACTCTGGTTTGTTGTTTTTCTAACATTTTCATTCAGGTGTTAATTTTGCTTGTTTATTCTCCATTCTCAAGGATTTTGCTGGGCTGTCACTGGCACGCTTGACTTCAGTTTGGTGGCTGACACGCCCTTCTACTCCGCGCACGGAGCGGTGTCAGTTTTATGAGGCGGAACTCAACCTTTCCCTTTTGTCGCCAGTACGTGAGCCTCAGTAAAGAAAACAATAAAAAAAACAAAAAACAATGGAAGTAGTTCAGCAGCGTATTGTGCTGTAAAATCAATTTACTTCCAGAACACATATACATACACACAGATAGACATTTGCGCTCTAATTTGTCACGAAGTATTTCACGGTCACTTCTAAAACCACTCTAAACACATTTCCTTGTGGTGAACTTAAACCTTATTTGTCACGAGGTATTTGACGGCTACCTCTAGAACCAATCTAAACTTAGTTCCTTCCGGCGAACTCAACCTATTTCACGTGTTTCACAAAGTAATTGCGGCTACTTCTAACCTATTTTACGCGTATCACGAAGTAATTCCGGCTACAACAAACCTATTTTGCGCATTTCACGAAGTAATTCCGGCTACAACAAACCTATTTTGCGCATTCTTCTAAACCCTTCCGGCGGTTTAAAACCAACAGTGTTTTCTCACCCTCAGTCGTCTTTTGCTGGTTGTCAGGTCATCTGGCTGGATCCCAACGTCGTGGACCAGAACTATTACAATGGCCTGGACCCGAATTTTTCTTACGTCCCAGGTCTTTCACCTCTACCTGGAGAGGGCTGTCGACAGACTTCGGTGCTGGCTTTTCACGGCGTCAGATTACAGCAGTCAGACCTTGCATTGGAGTCACAGAAACGTGTCTGTTGTTTCCATTGCTAGGCTCGAAGGACCAATTTAAATGACAGGGGATTTCTTAAAATCACCTTGCCGTTCTTCAGCTAAGACATCTGAGTTAGAAAACACAAACAGTTCTTTCACTCGCGAGGACGGTCACAGAGTGCTCGCACAGGAGACACTCATGGACTCGCGCTTTGTCACCGTCTCCATTCTTTATGTATACAAGATTGTTCTGTGTGTGTGTGTGTGTGTTACAAAGATAACAACGTCACTCAGAGCAGCGGGTTTCTCCCTTTTCTACATCTGTGTGTTCTTGTAAAAAGAGCTGAGGTTTCACTTCTCTACATCTAAATGTTCTCTGAATACAGGAAGCGGTTATTTGCTGAATGGGTTCATCACACAAGTTACTAGGTGAGAAGTCATGTAGACATATGGTTTGCTTAGTGATACATAAAAGAATACATTTCATGTAGCTGATAACACTATATAAAAACAATTTTCCTTTGACACACACCGTGCGCAGAGGTGGGCTTGAACCACATGAAGTAAATAAGCAGCTTCTTAAACAGTTTTACAGAGGCTGCTGGGATGATAACTTGCTAATGGAGTTGCAGTTGGAGCTAAAGCATAAGGAGCCACCCACGTATGCAGAGCTATTGCTTCTCCTGCGTACTGCAGAAAACTGCCAAGAAGTTAAAAGCACACGAAGGAAGAAACACTTTAGCGCCACAAAACCAAAAGCAGTGTCTCATGAACAGATGGTCACTGAAACAAATGCAGATGTTTATCCATCAAAGTCAGATAGTCTAGAAGAACTCAAAAAACAAGTTGCCGATCTGAAAAGCCAATTAGCTGCCGTCGTGAAGCCAAAGAAACAAGCAACACTGAATACAGTTCGAACAAGGAAACCTGAAAATAAAAAACCTGACCATGCCAAACCTGAAAACTCACCTCCACCCAGCCGCCGCAGTACTAGGCCCAAGCCCTGGTATTGCTTCTGCTGTGGGGAAGATGGACATATAGTAGCCACTTGTGAGTCAGAGCCCAATCCTGCCCTTGTAGTTGCAAAACGAAAGGAACTAAGAGTGAGAAGGCAGATATGGGACAGGCAGAATGACCAGCTTTCTTTAAACTAAATTCTGCCTCCGTTGCGGGACAAATGGAGGCTGATGCTTTGTTAACCCGTCCCACCCAGGTTAAACAAAAAGCTTCACCTAAAAAGTGTGCCAGCCTAAAGTCACACACAAGAACAGATTCCTTTGACCTTCCTAAAGGTCTAATTGGTACAAAGAGTACTGCACAAGTGAAAGTTAATGGTCACACAGTGAGTTGTTTGCTAGATACTGGTTCCCAGGTGACTACAGTCCCCGAGTCCTACTATCGTCTGCATTTGTCCTCTCATGAGATTGGCACCCTCAACTTCTAAAAGTTGAGGGTGCCAACGGTCAGTCTGTGCCTTATTTGGCTACATTGAACTGCATGTCACTTTCCCAAAAGACTTCCTTGGCATTGAAGCTGAAGTGCCGACACTTGCTTTAGTTGTCCCCGATGTGCGCACAGCTTCTCGGTCCTTAGTGCTAATTGGGACAAACACATTAGATGTACTTTACGAGCTGTACTCTGATGCATGCCATGAACTGCAGCTGAACCTGCCATATGGCTATAGGGCAGTTCTAAAAGTTCTTGAATCACGACACAAACAGTCCAAAGACAGTAGTCTTGGTTTAGTGATGATGCACAACAAAGAGCCACAGTTGATTCCAGCAGGCCAAACTGTTGTTCTAGATGGTGATGTAGCTGTGTCAGCCGGTTACGGTGAAAAGTCCGTCTTGTTAGAGTATCCACGAATGTCAGCCTTACCTGGTGACATCCTTGTGAAACCTGGTCTCATAGACCTACCTGAACGAGCACCTTACCTTGTTCCAGTTATACTTACCAATGAATCCGAACATGGTGTGACAATCCCTCTAAATTGTGTCATCGGAGAAGTCAGTGCATATCAAAGAGTTCTATCTCACGAACACTCAGTGAGAACTCCAAGATCCCGAACTGAGCAGAAGTCAAATGTAACATATAATTTTTACTCTTCCCCTATTAGCGCTGAATGGAAGGAGCGCGTAACCGAAAAGCTAAGCCATATGCCCGAAGTGTTTGCACAAAATGATCTCGACTTTGGAAAAACGGATCAAGTGAAACATGCAATCAGATTGTCAGATGAAACACCGTTCAAGCGTAGAGCACGTCCCATACATCCGAACGACCTGGAAGCAGTTCGTAAGCACCTCAAAGAACTGCAAGAAACTGGCGTGATCAGGGAATCTACCTCCCCTTTCTCTTCACCCATTGTAGTCGTGCGGAAGAAAAATGGTGAAGTCCGCCTCTGTATCGACTACAGAAAGCTTAACGCACAGACTATAAAAGATGCTTACGCTCTCCCCAATTTGGAGGAAACGTTTTCCACCTTGATCAGGTCGCAATGGTTCTCTGTCCAGGATTTAAAATCGGGGTATTACCAAATTGAGATGGAGGAGCTGGACAAACCCAAGACGGCGTTCGTGTGTCCCATCGGCTTTTGGGAATTTAATAGAATGCCCCAAGGCATTACAAACGCCCCCAGCACATTCCAACGGCTCATGGAAAAATGTATGGGCAACATGAACCTGCGTGAAGTGATCGTGTTTCTTGATGACATCATTGTATTCTCCAAGACGCTTGAAGAACATGAGGCTTGCTTAATGAAAGTTCTTGGTCGCCTGAAAGAATATGGGCTCAAACTCTCCCCCGAAAAATGCAAGTTTTTCCAAACTTCTGTCAGATATCTTGAGCACATTGTGTCCAGCAAGGGAGTGGAGACTGACCCTGAAAAGGTGGAAGCCTTAAGTACCTGGCCTGTGCCCCGTGATCTTAAACAGCTCCGCTCATTCTTAGGCTTTTCAGGGTACTACAGGCGGTTCATTAAGAACTATTCGAGTATCGTTAAGCCCCTCACTGACTTAACATCAGGCTACCCTCCATTGCGCAAAAGCACAAAGCCTAAAGCTAAGTCTGTCCAGTACCATGACCCCAAGACACCTTTGGGCGAGCGATGGACTCCCTCTTGTGATCTTGCTTTCAAAACCATCATTGAGAAGCTCAGTACTGCGCCTGTATTGGGTTTTGCTGACCCTAAACTGCCATATATGCTCCATACCGACGCCAGCACTACAGGGCTTGGCGCCGCGCTCTATCAAGAGCAGAATGGCCAGACCAGGGTAATAGCTTATGCAAGCCGTGGGTTGTCTAGGAGTGAATCTCGTTATCCCGCCGATAAGTTATAGTTTTTAGCCTTGAAGTGGGCAGTGACGGAGAAGTTTGCAGATTACTTATATGGAAATCAGTTTACTGTCATAACAGACAGTAATCCTCTGACGTACATATTAACTACTGCTAAGATGGATGCCATGAGTTACAGATGGTTAGCTGCCCTGTCAACGTTTAGCTTTAAGCTCCAGTACAGAGCAGGCAAGCTTAACTCAGATGCTGATGGCCTTTCTAGACGGCCACATGGCGAGTTGCTTAACGACGCAGTGTCCCAAAAAGAGCTCGACCACATACAGCAGTTCACACAAACTCACCTGTCCCTACCTGATAGCAGTTTAAGTCCTGAAGTAGTGTCTACTATATGTGAGAAACACCTTGTATGCAGCTCTCAAATTGACACCATCCCTTTGGTTCACTCGCTAGCCATTTCTGCAGCTGTCATTCCAGGTGACTTTGTCAATGAAAATGACTGTGGTGGTCTTCCTGTTATACCCCATATGTTCCCTGAACAGATCACAAACGAACAAAGAACAGACCCTTGTCTAAGGGAAGTCATTGCACAAATTGAAACTGGAGAAAAGGTCCCACCAACTGTGCGAGCTAAACTTCCTGATATCAACCTTCTACTCCGAGAGTTCAATCGATTGGAGATGCACAATAACATCCTGTACCGAACTCGCCGAGATGGAGGAGATGTTACTTACCAGCTTGTCTTACCTGAACAGCTCCGTGACTCAGTCTTCCAAAGCCTCCACTGTGACATGGGCCACTTAGGCACTGAGCGTACCTTAGATCTTGCCCAAACAAGGTTCTATTGGCCTCACATGGCAGCATATATAGAACATAAGATCAAAACATGCAACCGCTGTGTAAGACGCAAAACTCCTCCAGAAAAAGCAGCCCCACTTGTGAATATCAAATCCAGCAGACCCCTCGAATTAGTCTGCATGGACTTCCTGTCCATTGAGCCTGATTGAAGTAATGTGAAGGATGTGCTTGTATTAACCGATCATTTCACGAAATATTCATTAGCCATCCCTACCAGCAATCGGAAAGCTCAGACCGTTGCAAAAGCCCTTGGGACCACTTCATAGTCCACTATGGGATACCCGAAAGCTTGCATAGCGATCAAGGTCCCGACTTCGAGTCCCACATTATCCAAGAGCTTTGCAAGATCATGGGCATTCGCAAAATCCGGACAACACTCTATCACCCCAGAGGGAACCTGGTAGAATGTTTCAATAGAATGTTACTAAGTATGCTAGGTACTCTTGAGGAAAAGGACAAAACTCAGTTGCACAACTATGTCAAACCACTCGTTCATGCGTACAATTGTACGAAAAATGATACAACTGGTTTTGCCCCATATGAGTCAATGTTTGGCCGTCAGCCAAGATTACCAATCGATCTAGCATTTGGGCTGCCCTTTAACAACAAAAGTTTTAAGTCGCATTCTCAGTACATAGCAAAACTAAAGGCAACTCTACAAGAGACCTACAAACTAGCAACAGACCATGCTAACAAAATAGCAGAAAGAAACAAAACAAGGTTTGATATGCGAGTGAAACCCTCAAAACTAGAGCCAGGTGACAGAGTTTTGGTGCGCGCAGTCCGTCTCAGAGGCAAGCACAAGCTAGCCGACAAGTGGGAGACTGATATTCACGTTGTGGTGAACCAAGCAGGTGACTTGCCCGTCTACAGTATAAAACCCCTAACGAAAGAGGGCCCAGTCCGCACAGTCCACTGCGATCTCTTGCTCCCTTCTGGTTTTCTTGCCCCTGTTGAGGAGAAACCTGTCCAACCAACTCCTGTACGCAAACCAAAAACAAGGCAATCACCTAAACAACATGGGGAATGTGATCATTCAGAATTGGAAGATGAGGATGTCTGTTGGTTCAGAGAGGAACCTATTCAAGAGCCCATAAAGGTCACTCGAGTCTATGAGATTCCCCAGCCAAAGACACACCTTTACGATCAGAAGCATGCTGAAACTCACTTGCCCGGAGGAGATAACTTACATGAACATGACAACTTGCCTGGAAGTGACAACTTACATGAACGTGACAACTTGTCTGGAGTTGACAATTTAACCGGATGTGACAACTTACCTGAATGTGGAAATCCACTTGGATGTGGAAGCCTAGAGGAGAGTGAAACCATGGTGGAACACTCAAATACTGATAATGAATGCGAGAGTGACACTAACTTAACTTTTTTTTTTTTTTTTTTTTTTTTTTTTTTTTATAAACCTGTCCCGTTTGGTTCTTTTGCCATCAGAATTATTGTCTAAAGGCGAAGAAAGATGCCCAACGGATTTACTTTACCAAATGGACCATCCCAGCCTTGCCGTAATGGTCCATTTGATTTACCTTTTATTGTTTATTTTATTTTAGTTTTTTTACTTGCTAGATACGGGACAGGGGAAAAGAAAAGGGAGAAAGAAAGAGGGGGAAAAATAAAACAGCGGAGAAGAGGGAAGGGGGATAAAGACAAAAACCAACAAAATAAGCAGACAAAAAATACATATATCGATCACCTGGATCACCTGTTGAGAAAGAAAAAAGAAAACAAGCAGAAGAAAACGAGAGTAATAGAATAAACAACATCACAATGATATATGGGAATATAACACTAAATACTTAATATTAAACATTATTGTGCAGCACGTAAGATCGACAGCGCACAGTGTGCTTTGAGGTAGGAGCCAAAAAGGGTGTAGTTTGTGTGTGTGATCACCTGTGTGTACACCTGTGAGCATGAGCGCGCTTGTATTTAAAAGGTTCCTTAATGTAATGATCTGCTAGAGGGTGTGGGGGGCCACAGTCCCATCCTCCAGGGCATGAAGCAGGTATGGAGGAGATCAAAACTCCAGACATCCAGAGGCCCCCAGAACACAAGAGACCAAGGAAGACCAACAGAGGGGCAGCCGCGCCACTGTCCCAGAAAGAGCTGAGGAGAGTCCCAGATGAGGGATCACTCAGCAGCCGCGGAGCAGAAGCCACGGGGGGTTGCAGTGACGTGCCCGTGAGCTCCGCCGGCAGCCAGCTGTGCCTGAGTGACCGAGCCCCAGGCCGAGAGGCCGAGGGCACCCCACCCCCGAAGTGGCCCGAGCGAGCCCCAGGTTCCAGGCCCCGATAAGCAGCCACCAAGGAGTGAGCCGGTGTGTACCCGGACGCCCACCCCCGGACACAAAGAACCACCAACGCATCGATGTCTGAGGGCGTCTGCCACCGGCAGGGGAAGTGGTGGGGGGAGATAGGCCTCCAAACCTTGGAGGGCCTGAGATGTCCCCAGAGAGGTGGCGTCTGATACCCAACCTGACATATAGACACAGACATACAGGCACACTCAAATACAAACATCCATTCCCACCCTCATGCTCTCATAGGCAGTTACTCCACACTCAACCAACGTGGAGACAAACATAAAGAGACGCTGTACACACAATCACACTCCCCAAGCGTACTCTAAGAACCGGGTCTAGGTACCCTTGCCCCTGGAGGGGGAAACTGCACCCAGACCCAGGTGGTGTTACCCTTTTCCCTGCAGTGGGGAGAAGCAGACTGCCCCGACTCCGCAGCAGCAGGGAGGCCCCACACACCAGACCCCAGTCGGACGGCCAACTCCTCCTCTTAGCCCCCCCGCTCCAGCAGGCCGCAGAGACCGGGGGTGTGAGAAGACTCCAAACCTCCCTCTACCCGCTCATATGTAGTGTTGATGTATATGTGTTCTAAGGTGCAATTAAAACCCAGGAGGGCATGGAGCTACCTGCCAGAGAGCAGCAGGTAAGCGCATAGCCCCTCCTGATAGCCCTCAATGTCTACGTGTATTTAAAATTGAGAGGTGGGCAACGACGCCAAGGGTGCGGTGTACACCCTGATGGTAATTTGGAGTCCGTGTTGTGAGCCCACCCCCAAGATCCTATATGTATGTGTTATGAGAGTGTGAGTAATGTGAATGTCTAAGTTGTGAGATAAAATTGAGGCAGAGGCAGCCAGAAGGGGACAGAGGGGGGGGATGCCTCCTCTGCACCCTGGTGACACACCCCTACCCCAAGGCCCTGCATGTGTGGGTGATTGTGGTGGAGCGGGAAGAGGGAGGCAGCTGGAGATGGGGAGGGAAGAACGGGAGGGGCAAGTGACCCCTCCCTGGGGCCAGCTCCCCCGCTGACCCCAGTAGGCACCCCCATGCTCTGCAACCCGCCAGGGAAAGGGGGTCCAGGCCCATCCGGACCAGGGCCCAGTGCAGCAGCGCCGCCCGGCCCCACAGAGCCCGGGACAGCCCACCCGACCCCACTACAGAGAAAACTGCACCCACCCCATCATCCACTCATCTTCCAGACTACACAAGACAATAGATGCCCAGGCTGAGATCTTCCTCCACCTCTCCTATATCTCCCCCTCCTGCAGAGAGAATTCCTGAGGAGAGGAAAGCTCCTGCAAGATGTGACAACCTCCCCCACCAGTTGAAGAGTCCCCCAGGTGGCTCGATGCACTGGCGGCGCCCTGCGCCAGGACTGGGCCCCCATATACCCACCCGCCCACAACCCCAGCAACACACCAACCAGGACCCGAGCCCCCGAGGCCCGGCCAGGGCCCCAGCCCAGAGACGGAGCGCCCCCAGAACCTCACGCCCGTCCCGGACCCACCCAGGGGCAGCCAGGCTACCAGGTCAGTAACCCACGTCTGTCAGCACAGACCCTCCCCTAGCCCCGCTGCACGCAGCCACGAGGAAACCGTCACCTAAGAGCCAACAGAGCCCTTAATTGGCCATGACCGCTACCCCAAGGAAGATGCTCCTGGGGGACCCCCCGACGCCCTAAGCCTGTCCCTACCCCCACACCAATCACAACAGTGAAGGTGGGACCAAACTATGACCCCCCCACCCCCGCTAGGTGATGGAGCTGATCAAAGGAGCCCAGAGCAATTGATCTGATGTGGTGGCAGAGGCTGTATCAAGACTAATGTAATCTAATAGATAATTTCTATACTGGTTAGAATTAAGATTATTTTTATTTTTCCAGTTCATGAGGACTGTTTTCTTGGCTATGCATAGGGCAGTGAAAACCATGTGGGCTATATTCTTTTCTGAAGTGACATTATCTAAGCTGCCCAACAAACACACTAAAGGAGAAGTTGGAATGTTACATTTCAGACACTTCGATAAGTCTTCACATATCTCACGCCAAAACTTCTGAACTGGTGGACAGAACCAAAGAGCGTGGATATAATTGTCCGGTGAATTGGTTTGGCAGTGTGAGCAGTTGTTGGTAGACGTAAAGCCCATCTTGAACATCCGATGACCTGTATAGTGCACTCTATGTAGTATTTTGTATTGAATTAATTGAAGACTGGGATTTCTAATTAGATGAAAGGTTTTTAAGCAAATCTGAGACCAGAAGTTTTGGTCTAAGTTAACTGATAAATCCGCTTCCCATTTTGCAATAGGAAGTGATATTGATTCATCTATTTTAGAAAGCATTCTGTATATTTTGGATAGTAATTTGGGGGTTTTAAGAGTAAGAAATTGAACCACACTTGGTGGTGTTTGTAGTTCAACTTGACCCGGTTTAAATTTCTTTTTTACTATGGATTTAATTTGTTGATATTCTAAAAATCTTTTCTTGTTGATCCCATATTGTGTAACTAGTCTGTCAAATGAAATAAATTCTGTTCCTTCTAGTATATGTTCTAAATATTTGATTCCTTTACCACTCCAATCTGAAAAGTTTATCATATTATTGTTTTGTAATATGTCAGGGTTGTTCCAGATAGGTGTACGTTTGCATGGGATTAATGAAGACTCTGTCAACTTCAGAAACTCCCACCATGCTGTCAGAGAGGAGCTAATGTTGACGCTTTTGAAGCATTCATGTCTTTGAATGTTTGAGCTGATAAATGGTAGATCTGAAATCTCTAGATTATTGCAAAGTGCTTGTTCTACATCTAGCCAAGGTTCATCTAAGAGGGTATGTTTTAGCCATCCTGAGATAAATTGGAGCCTGTTGGCTAAGAAGTAGTGCTGAAAGTTAGGTAGTTCTAATCCTCCTTTATCCTTGGTCTTTTGTAGTGTTTTTAAGCTTATACGTGGGGGTTTATTTTTCCAAAGGAATTTGGACATATATGAATCTAGAGATCTGAACCAATCTTGTGGCGGTTTAGTTGGGATCATTGAGAATAAATAATTTATTTTTGGTAAGACCATCATTTTTATAGCGGCAACCCTTCCCATGAGTGATATGGGTAGACATTTCCACCTAGCCAGATCGCCTTCTACTTTCTTTAAAAGTGGGATATAGTTTAATTTAGTTAGATCTGCAAGCTTGGGAGAAACATTAATACCTAAATATTTTATATTTCCCGATTGCAGTGGAGTAGAAGAGGAATTATGGAAGGAGCAATTAATCGGAAGGACTGTAGATTTTGACCAGTTAATTGAGTAATCTGATATTCTTGCAAAAGAGTTTATCAATTCAATCACCCCAGAGATATTGGTTTGTGAATTTTGGAGAAAGAGTAGCACATCATCCGCATAAAGGCTGATTTTATGTTCCACATTCTTGCATTTTATGCCCTTAATTACTGAATTCTGTCTAATTGCTGCTGCTAGTGGTTCAATAAAAATTGCAAACAGTGAAGGGGAGAGTGGGCATCCCTGCCTGGTGCCCCTCAGGAGACAGAAGCTGGAGGATGTCTGGTCATTTGTTCTGACACAAGCTGTTGGGGAATTATATAATATTTTTAACCAGTTGATGAAAGAAGATCCAAAACCAAATTTGTGTAAAGTTGTAAATAGAAATTTCCAGTTAACTCTGTCAAACGCTTTTTCTGCATCTAAAGAAAATATTGTAGTTTCAAGGTTTTTACTGTATGAGTAGTCTATCAAATTAAGTAATCTACGTGTATTTGTTGATGAGTGCCTACCTTTTATGAAACCAGTTTGGTCAGGATGAATTAAGAGGGGGGTTATTTTCTCTAGTCTCTTCGAGAGAGCTTTGCAGATTATTTTAAGGTCTACATTTATAAGGGATATTGGACGATAGCTTGAGGGATATACAGGGTCTTTGCCTGGTTTTAGCAGGAGATTAATGTTTGCAGAATTCATATTTGATGGGAGTCTGCCATTTTCTTTGATTTCCAACAGCGTTCTGTAAAAAATTGGGGCTAAAATCGTCCAGAATTCTTTGTAGAATTCTGCAGGAAAGCCATCTGGACCTGGAGCCTTATTATTGGGCATACTTATCAGGGCTTCCTGGAGTTCACCTGGTGTCAGTGGCGAATCCAATGCCATTGCTTGAGAGTCTAATAATTTTGGGAGAGTTATGTTGTCTAAAAACTGATCAATTTCCTTTTTAGATGGGTTTATTTGTGGTGAATACAACGTTTTATAGAAATCCCTGAAGATGTTGTTTATTTGTTTCGGGTCATATACTGTGTTCCCAGATGAGTCTTGAACAGCACATAGAGTTGTTTTTTCTTTATTTATTTTTAGCTGGTTTGCTAGAAATTGACCGGATTTATTACCATGTTCATAATTTTGTAAGCGTAGTCTTTGTACTAAGAATTTTGTTTTTTTATCAATTATCTCATTTAATTCTAGTTTTGTTTTGCGTATTTTGTTCAATGTTTCCTGATCTTGGTCGGACGCATAGGCTTCTTCTAGTGATTTGATGGTTTTTTCTAATTCCTGAATATTTTTGTTTTCTTTTTTCTTTTTATGTGATGAGAAAGAAATTATTTTACCTCTCATCACAGCTTTCCCTGCTTCCCATAGAACAGAAGCTGATGTTCCGGGAGTGTCATTAAAGTCTAAATATGAAGTCCACTCTTTTTTAAAATATTTAATAAAGTCTTCATCTTTAAGCAGTGATGTATTAAATCTCCAGTTTTTACTAGGCGTAGTATTATTCTTGTGCATTAGTGTTAAAGATACAGGAGCATGATCGCTGACAGCTATAGGGTGAATCTCAGTGTCTGAAATGTCCCTCAGCAGTGAGCTGCTGACCAAAAAATAATCCAGACATCGTAGGAGTGATGGACATGTGAGAAAAAAGTATATTCCTTACTGGTGGGGTGAAGGGAGCGCCATGCATCGCAAAGACCAAAGTCGCTCATATACTGTTTGATTATATTTATGGACTGCCAATTACGCTGAGTTCCTGCTGTATTGAGCCTATCCATTTCTTCATTTAGTCCAAGGTTGAGGTCGCCTCCAAGAACAAGTGTGCCATCTAAGTGTTCAGAGAGTGCACTGAAAAAACCGTGAAAGAATGAGGGATCATCAACATTTGGACCATATACACTTACAATACATAGCTTTTTATCAAGTATAGATAGTTCAATGATTAAGAATCTGCCCTCTGGATCTATAACTGTATCGAGTACTGTGAAATAAATTTTTTTATGGATTAAAATTGCTACTCCCCTTTGTCTAGAATTATAACAAGCTGAGAACACGTTAGGAAACTCAGGTGTTTTAAGTTCATTCGAACCTCTAAGAGGTCTGTGGGTCTCTTGTAAAAGGACAACATCTGCCTGTAGTTTTTTGAGTTGGTTAAATATTTTTAACCTCTTTTCTCTGGAGCCAGCTCCATTTACATTCCATGTAACGAATCTTAGTGCACCCATAGATGTCTGTGTATAACTAGGGGTGTGCGCTGTGTGTGTCGCTTAGACAGGTGGAGAGAATACATCACTTGTTCGTAAATAAAAAGAGGGGGAGAGAGAAAAAATGTGTGGTGAGATGCTCCCTGAGTCTGACTATGTGTGTGCATATTTACTAATATGAGTACGCTTGGTTTAAGTGTGTGTATCCTATACGACTGTGTGCGCTGTCTGATGTAAATGTGCTGCCGTTGAGCGCATGGCTGTACGTGATCGTGCTATGAAATCACACCTAAGATGTGATTTGATACTAGTAAGTTAAACAGATGTTAATGCAAGTTAGTGTGAGTGGGTGGGGAAAGGGTGTAGCGGATTCTTATCTGGTGTGAAGTTAATACAGCCACGGAGTGATGTCGGGGTCGCGGTGGAGCTGTCCATCCACGTACAGCCGGTCCACAGCGATGACAGCGCGGGAGCCCTTCTGGATAAAGCTGCGTCGGATTGGGAAGAGGACCCTGCGTCGTTCCAGGATCTCTTTGGGGAACTGGTCGTTCACGCTGAAGTCCGTTCCTTTTAATTCCCTGCCGCGGCTTTTCACCTGTTCCTTTTGTTTGTAGTGGCCGAATTTGGCCACGATAGGACGTGGTCTCCCGGCCGCAGCCCGAATGGGGCCGAGGCGATGCACCCTATCAAAGACGATGTTCTTCACCGTGTCCTCGGGCAGTTTCAGGTGGGTTTTGATGAAGCTTTTTACCGTGGTCTCCGCGTCCTCTCCAGCGGCTTCTGGAATACCAGAAAATACCAGATTATCACTCATGCTACGAGCTTGTAGATCTATAACTGTTTCTTTTATTTTTTATTTTCTCTATTTAGCTGAGTAACATTGTCTGTGAGACATTTCACCGACTCCCTTAGCGTGGCATTTTCAGCAGCGAGCGTTTCCACCTGCTGCTGGCTGAACTCCAGGGACTCTCGCAAGGATTTAAATTCCCGGTGAAGAATCTCCACCAAGGACAGCCTTGCATCAAAACTGGACAGTCGTTGGTCGATTGACTCCAGTATGTCGACAATATCTTTGCCGGCTGGCGATGTTGTGCCGGGGGAATCTGCCGGGCGAAGTCTTTTCGATGACGGCGTCTCAGGTTTGGCCGGGGAAGCTGCACTCTAAGCCTTCTTCATCACGAGATCCTGGAAGTACTGATCAATGTAATCTTGGAGAGCCTCTAAACTCTCCCCGTTGTTCTCCAGGGTGTTGGAGATGATTTAGACAAATGTTGTTAGTTATAAGACAATTGATAAGTGTATTTGGTTATACTGAAGCTTAAAGGAATTTATTCAAATCTAAACTACCATTTGCTTTAATTTTCCGCCAAAATCTCCGGCGTCTGACGTCAGTTACAACATGAGTCGCTTACCTTGTCCGTCACTTCCGTCACTTACCTCTCCACTTCCCTCTGGACCACAATCTGTGACCGAGGACATTATCAACAACAACAGCAGTCAAGACGAGATCGGGACGCCTGTTTTGTATGTGGGGACTATGGACATTGGCGAGGAACCTGTCCTAACCGTGGCCATCGTGGAAATAGGCAGCAACAACGCCAGAATTACCAAAGGCCGAGCCCACGGTGGGAGCAAGCGGACTGAGACCGGGGGGAAAGGACGCCAGAGTACGCTTCAGGCTGTGGTTTGCCCTCTTCATCAGAACAGGGAAGTGAAAATCACACACACATACACACACCCATTGATGTAGAAAGTGTTTCACACACACACACACACACACACACACACACACACACACACACACACACACACACTTTAATACATCACACTTTGAGCATGAAGAGCAGGTCTCTTTGTCACCAGCTGGTACATATGTACATTTAAATAGCGCGCCTTATAAATCACTGCCCTTGTATAAAATGTTAGTTTGTAACCAGGAAGTAGAATTTCTTGTAGATTCCGGGGCCACCCACTCTGTACTACGCTCAGATTCTCTCTCACCCCAGCCCGTGCTGGGTGAGAAGTTCACTCATTCTGTGTCCGCATCAGGAACCCTACAGAGAGAAAATTTCACCATACCCCTGTGTTGTGTAGACGGACAGGGTAGAAAATTCACACACCAGTTTCTGTGGTCAGACCTGTGCCCTGTCAATTTGCTTGCCAGAGATTTGATGTGCAAACTGAAAATAAGTTTAATCTCCTGCTATAATGGCATCACAATCTGACTATGATTATATGATGGTGAAATATAAGCCCGTGACTCCAGCTCTCGCTTACGGGTGGAAGCTGGAGGTGGGGCCGCTTGTTACAGAATTTATACAAGCGACTCACAACTGCATGCCTCCAGGTGTCTGTTTTATGGCTCCTGGAGAGTTGAGTTGCACATCTCACTTTTCTCTGCATGGCCCTGATGACAGTTATGAGGAAGAATGGCGCAGAACCGAAAATGATTTACTAACTGTGACATGTATGTTTTGGAGCTCCACATTTGCTGCGCTTGCGATTTCTCTCACTGATGAGCAAAGAAACATGTTTACTATGGATGCATCCGTCCCACATGTTCCCCTGGCAAAAGCTCACAGCTGCCAGTGGGAAGACATGGGAGAATTTATGCACCGGTGCTACCGCGCTTGCGATTGGGAACCTACAGAGGATCCCACAGTGTTGTTTTCTCGAGAAATGAAAGCCTACAGAAAAAACGTGACGCATACAGTCCATTGTGTCCGCTCAGTTGAGCTAGTGAACATAGCTGTCTCACATTGTCTGCTTCAAACGACACCTCCTCTAAACTCCCCACACCCCCTGCTGACAGAGGTGCCTGACAGCCTGTGGGCCTCATCTAAGTATGATGTAGGCCTAATTAAAGATTGTGAGCCTGTGGTAATCACTCCAAAGTCCTCTTTTAGACCATGCCAAAAACAATATCCTCTGAAACAGGAAGCCATAGAGGGTTTGTGGCGGTTTGTGCAGGACTTACAAGCTGTGAACAAGGCTGTGATCCCCAGAGCCCCCGTGGTTCCCAACCCCCACACTAGTTTGTCCCAAATACCATCTGATGCTATGTGGTTTACTGTTGCTGACCTGACTAATGCATTCTTCTCTGTTCCAGTTCACCCAGATAGCCAGTTCTGGTTTGCTTTTGAGTTCCAGGGAAAGACTTACACATTCACTCGGTTGTGTCAAGGCTACTGTGAGTCCCCCACGATTTTGAATGCTGCCTTAAGAGACTCCCTGTCAGACTTGATCCTCTCCCAAGGCACAGTGTTACTTCAATATGTCGATGATCTGCTACTGTGTGCACCCACACAAGAGCAGTGTCTGGCAGATTCTCTCACTTTACTGACACATTTGCATCACAAGGGCCACAAAGGTAGTAAGTCAAAACAGCAGTTTTGTAAAGAGCAAGTCACATTCTTAGGGCATGTGATTTCTTACAACTCTCACCAGATTTCCTCCAAGAGGGTGGAAGCTGTGATGACCATTCCAAAACCCCACACCAAAAAACAGATGATGTCATTCCTAGGAACCACATCATACTGCCGCAATTTCATTCCACACTACTCCTCTGTGGAGGCTCCACTTACTGCGCTCATTCATGGTGCAAGTCTGTCAGCCAATGATCGCATTTCTTGGACACCAGAGGCTGAAACTGCCTTCACTTCCTTGAAACAGCTGCTGCAAACGTTTTAGCGCTTCCAGACCCATCCAAACCATATACACAAATGGTGGATGAAAAGAATGGGTTCATGTCTTCTGCTCTTTTACAGCAGCATGGTGATCCACTTCGCCCGGTGGGTTATTACTCTTCCAAGCTTGACCCAGTAGCTGCAGGACTGCCTGGATGCCTACGAGCAGTAGCTGCGTGTGAGAAGGCCGTGCTCGCCTCACGTGACATTGTAGGGTACTCTCCTCTGACAGTGCAGGTACCCCATGCAGTTTCTCTCATTTTGCTGGAGCAGAAAACTTCACACCTTTCTGCAGCTCGCTGGCTCAGGTACTCTTCCATACTGCTTGACATGCCCAACATCACAGTGAAACGATGCACAACACTTAACCCAGCCACTCTTCTCCCCACGCGAGAGGATGGTGAACCACACAGCTGCACTGCTGTATTGGGTGAAACTTGTACACCTCGGATTGACTTGTTAGATGTTCCCATCGAGAACTCTGACATAGTGTTATATGTAGATGGCTCTTCCTCACGTGATTCATGTGGAACTAACCGGGTGGGTTTTGCTGTGTGTTCTGATCATGCCACTCTCGTTTGAGGCTCATTGCCCAGACACTTCTCAGCACAGACTGCAGAACTTGTGGCGCTCACAGAAGCCTGTAAACTTGCGGAGAGTCAGTCGACCACCATCTACACTGACTCTCGCTACGCGTTCGGTGTGGTGCATGATTTTGGCGCCTTGTGGAGGCACAGAAAGTTCCTGAAATCTGATGGGAAGCCCATCCTCAATGCTAACCAGTTAGCAGCGCTTCTGGATGCCATCCTCCTGCCTGCTCGCATTGCTGTAGTGAAGTGTGCAGCACACACAGGTAAAACTGATTCTGTCTCCCAAGGAAATGCAGCCGCCGATGCAGCAGCCAAAGCAGCAGCCGAAGGAGGCCTACCCTTCCAACTTGTCTTGGCACCACTGTCCACAACTAACTAACTAACTAAAAGCCCTCCTCTCAGAAATCATTCCCAGGTGGGGTATCCCGGGGAAAATCATAAGTGATAATGGTACTCACTTTGTGAACCAGGCATTGAAGGAGATCAGCAAGCAACTAGGTTTCAAATTGCAAACACACTGTGCATATCACCCACAATCTGGAGGTGCTGTGGAGAGAATGAACGGCTCCTTAAAATCCAAGCTGGTAAAGTGCTGTGAATAAACTGGCCTCACATGGCCAAAAGCACTTCCCCTTGTGCTGATGTATGTGCGCACGCGAACCAGACCTCCAGTACACCTCAGCCCTTATGAGGTGCTGTATGGACGAGCCGCCAGAGTGGGGGCAGAACCCCCCAAATGGACTGGCATGTCAACAGAAGTTGTGCAACAGCGAAATGATTGTGTACTGTCAAAATCTCTCCAGGACTCTCTCGCAGGTACACCGAGCAGTAAAAGCAGCCCTGCGCAGGCCAGCAGAAGGACCCCTGCACCCGTTCAAACCAGGAAACTGGGTGCTAGTGAAGGATTTCAGGAGGAGACACTGGAAGGCGAAGCGGTGGCTGGGCCCATTCCAAGTCCTACTGATCACACAAACAGCGGTGAAGGTTGGAGAACGAGTTACTTGGATCCACGCCAGCCACTATAAGCTGTTTGGAGGAGAACCACCCAGAACGAAGGAGCGACTAGAAAAGACAAACGGGGCAGAATAATCCCCGCACCTCATTCAGGCAGTAGGCAGTCTACCTTCTACCTGCAACAATGCAACAAGCCAGGAAGCAGCTCATCACTGGGGTAGCTCTGATGCCTTTTAGTGGGCTGATGATCGCCCTCTGGTGGAGCCTCTAGAGAGATCAGCAGCTGAACACCATGCCAACATCCAAGGAGGTTCGTGCAACAGAAGGAGCAACCCACGAGCCACGGTGGGTCCTCTGTGCTGCACTTTCATTCCAAACCAACACAGCCTCAGATGACACTGTAACCAGAGCCTTGGAAGGTTTGTGAACACTGCCATCCAAAACGACAGAGGACTCCGGCATCAATAACCCCTTAGACGGGTGGTTAAACAGACAGTTTGGGAAGTATAAGGCCATAGTGATGTCGTTGCTAATGTCCATAGCCACTTTTATTGCCATTCTCACATTGTTGTCTGATCCCATGCCTCCGAACCCTATTGAGTAGATTAATCACAGTGGCACTGACAAAAGAAAGCGAATCTCCCAAATTGCAGCTTCCCCTATTGCAGGCTGAAGATTACATTGATGATAGCAAAAGCGAGGATGATTGTGATGAGTGAAATTATTTTCCTGACACTGTAAGAATGATGCATATTGTGAAACCTTTTGAGTGTGCAATATTGCTGATGTAATTAACAGAATGTTAGGAAGAGAAATCCTTGGTACTAATGATTGAGATGCAATCAAGAGGGTGGGAACTGTTGTGGGATTTCTCTTTAGTGTATTGTCCTTTAATGTATTGAAATGCTTTCATGTTACTTAGTTTAGTATGTCTGGTTCACACCTCATTCACGCTGGGAAACAGACGGTGAGAAACTGGTGAATGTCTCCCAGGATGCGGAAGCTCACACAGGAAGGCTTGACCCCAAAGTGGGGGGGATTCACACAGGTGATGGAGAGTCTGTCTGTTTAGAGCCAAGGTGTGAACTGCAACTGTAAAAGCCTTTTGTTCTGTGACTGTGTATAAAAAGGACCTGAACTGTTCATTGTTAGAGACGACTTTCATTGCCCCCTGACTGACGTCCCTCCTCATGCATGAGATAGCTGAAATAAAGGTGTTGTTACAACTCATCCCGTCTGCAGGCTTTGATAATTAAAATTTTCACAACAGGTGAATCTGGCATCGATATTTGACATCAATATAGATAGGCTGGTCTGGCATTGATATTTAACATCACAGTAGAGAGGCTGGTCTGGCATTGATATTTAACATCACAGTAGAGAGGCTGGTCTGGCATTGATATGTGACATCACAATAGAGAGATTAATCTGGCATTGATATGTGACATGACAATAGAGACGTTCGTTTGACATTGATATGTGACATAACAATACAGAGGTGAATCTGGTATTGATATTTAACATCAATGATGAGAGGCTGGTCTGGCATTGATATGTGACATCACAATAGAGACGTTCGTTTGATATTGATATGTGACATCACAATATAGAGGTGAATCTGGCATTGATATTTAACATCACAGTAGAGAGGTTGGTCTGGCATTGATATGTGACATCACAATAGAGACATTCGATTGACACTGATATGTGACATCACAATAGAGACGTTCGTTTGACACTGATATGTGACATCAAAATAGATACGTTAGTCTGACATTGATATGTGACATCACAATAGAGAGTTGAATCTTTCATTGATATTTAACGTCAATGATGAGAGGTTCGTTGGACACTGATATGTGACATATCAATAGAGAGGTGAATCTGGCATCGATATTCAACATCAATGTAGAGAGGCTGGTCTGGCATTGATATATGAATTCACAATAGAGAGGTGAATCTGGCATTGACATTTAACATCACAGTAGAGAGGTTCGTCTGACATTGATATGTGACATCACAATAGAGAGGTGAATCTGGCATCGATATTTGACATCAATGTAGATAGGCTGGTCTGGCATTGATATTTAACATCACAGTAGAGAGGCTGGTCTGGCATTAATATGTGACATCACAATAGAGAGGTGAATCTGGCATTGATATTTAACATCAATGTAGAGAGGCTGGTCTGGTATTGATATGTGACATCACAATATAGAGGTGAATCTAGCATTGATATTTAACATCACAGTAGAGAGGTTCGTCTTACATTGATATGTTACATCACATTATAGAGGTGAATCTGGCATTGATATTTAACATCAATGAAGAGAGGCTGGTCTGGCATTGATATATGACATCACAATATAGAGGTGAATCTGGCATCGATATATGACATCACAATATAGAGGTGAATCTGGCATTGATATTTAACATCACAGTAGAGAGGTTCGTCTGACATTGATATGTGACATCACAATAGAGAGGTGAATCTGTCATCGATATTCAACATCAATGTAGAGAGGCTTGTCTGGCATTGATATGTGACATCAAAATAGAGAGGTTCGTTTGACATTGATATGTGACATCACAATAGAGAGGTGAATCTGGCATCGATATTCAACATCAATGTAGAGAGGCTGGTCTGGCATTGATATGTGACATCACAATAGAGACATTCGATTTACACTAATATGTGACATCACAATAGAGATGTTCGTTTGACACTGATATGTGACATCACAATAGATGCGTTAGTCTGACATTGATATGTGACATCACAATAGAGAGGTGAATCTGGCATTGATATTTAACATCACAGTAGAGAGGCTGGTCTGGCAGTATTATGAGACATCACAATAGAGAGGTGAATCTGGCATTGATATTTAACATCAATGTAGAGAGGCTGGTCTGGCATTGATATGTGACATCACAATATAGAGGTGAATCTAGCATTGATATTTAACATCACAGTAGAGAGGTTCGTCTGACATTGATATGTGAGATCGCAATAGAGAGGTGAATCTGGCATCGATATTCAACATCACAGTAGAGAGGCTGGTCTGGCATTGGTATATGACATCAGAATATAGAGGTTAGACTGGCATTGATGTGAGACATCACCATAGAGAGGTTAATCTGGCATTGATATGTGACATCACAATAGAGAGGTTCGGTTGACATTGATATGTGACATCACAATAGAGAGGTGAATCTGGCATTGATATGTGTTATCACAATACAGAGGTGAATCTAGCATTGATATTTAACATCACAGTAGAGAGGTTCGTCTGACATTGATATGTGAGATCACAATAGAGAGGTGAATCTGGCATCGATATTCAACATCAATGTAGAGAGGCTGGTCTGGCATTGATATATGACATCAGAATATAGAGGTTAAACTGGCATTGATATGAGACATCACCATAGAGAGGTTAATCTGGCATTGATATGTGACATCACAATAGAGAGGTTCGGTTGACATTGATATGTGACATCACAATAGAGAGGTGAATCTGGCATTGATATTTAACATCAATGTAGATAGGCTGGTCTGACATTGATATGTGACTTCACAATAGAGAGGTGAATCTGGCATTGATATTTAACATCAATGTAGAGAGGCTGGTCTGACATTGATATATGTATTCACAATAGAGAGGTGAATCTGGCACTGACATTTAACATCACAGTAGAGAGGTTTCTTCTGACATTGATATGTGACATCACAATAGAGAGGTCAATCTGGCATCGATATTTGACATCAATGTAGATAGGCTGGTCTGGCATTGATATGTGACATCACAATATAGAGGTGAATCTGGCATTGATATTTAACATCAATGTAGAGAGGCTGGTCTGGTATTGATATGTGACATCACAATATAGAGGTGAATCTAGCATTGATATTTAACATCACAGTAGAGAGGTTCGTCTTACATTGATATGTTACATCACATTATAGAGGTGAATCTGGCATTGATATTTAACATCAATGAAGAGAGGCTGGTCTGGCATTGATATATGACATCACAATATAGAGGTGAATCTGGCATCGATATATGACATCACAATATAGAGGTGAATATGGCATTGATATTTAACATCACAGTAGAGAGGTTCGTCTGACATTGATATGTGACATCACAATAGAGAGGTGAATCTGCCATCGATATTCAAAATCAATGTAGAGAGGCTTGTCTGGCATTGATATGTGACATCAAAATAGAGAGGTTCGTTTGACATTGATATGTGACATCACAATAGAGAGGTTCGTTTGACATTGATATGTGACATATCAATAGAGAGGTGAATCTGGCATTGATATTCAACATCAATGTAGAGAGGCTGGTCTGGCATTGATATATGAATTCACAATAGAGAGGTGAATCTGGCATTGATATTTAACATCACAGTAGAGAGGTTCGTCTGACATTGATATGTGACATCACAATAGAGAGGTGAATCTGGCATCGATGTTTGACATCAATGTAGATAGGCTGGTCTGGCATTGATATTTAACATCAATGTAGAGAGGCTGGTCTGGCATTAATATGTGACATCACAATAGAGAGGTGAATCTGGCATTGATATTTAACATCAATGTAGAGAGGCTGGTCTGGCATTGATATATGACATCACAATATAGAGGTGAATCTGGCATCGATATATGACATCACAATATAGAGGTGAATATGGCATTGATATTTAACATCACAGTAGAGAGGTTCGTCTGTCATTGATATGTGACATCACAATACAGAGGTGAATCTGTCATCGATATTCAAGATCAATGTAGAGAGGCTTGTCTGGCATTGATATGTGACATCACAATAGAGAGGTTCGTTTGACATTGATATGTGACATCACAATAGAGTGGTGAATCTGGCATCGATATTCAACATCAATGTAGAGAGTCTGGTCTGGCATTGATATATGACATCACAATATAGAGGTGAATCTGGCATTGATATTTAACATCACAGTAGAGAGGTTGGTCTGGCATTGATATGTGACATCACAATAGAGACATTCGATTGACACTGATATGTGACATCACAATAGAGACGTTCGTTTGACACTGATATGTGACATCAAAATAGATACGTTAGTCTGACATTGATATGTGATATCACAATAGAGAGTTGAATCTTTCATTGATATTTAACGTCAATGATGAGAGGTTCGTTGGACACTGATATGTGACATATCAATAGAGAGGTGAATCTGGCATCGATATTCAACATCAATGTAGAGAGGCTGGTCTGGCATTGATATATGAATTCACAATAGAGAGGTGAATCTGGCATTGACATTTAACATCACAGTAGAGAGGTACGTCTGACATTGATATGTGACATCACAATAGAGAGGTGAATCTGGCATCGATATTTGACATCAATGTAGAGAGTCTGGTCTGGCATTGATATGTGACATCACAATAGAGACATTCGATTGACACTGATATGTGACATCACAATAGAGACGTTCGTTTGACACTGATATGTTACATCACATTACAGAGGTGAATCTGTCATCGATATTCAAGATCAATGTAGAGAGGCTTGTCTGGCATTGATATGTGACATCACAATAGAGAGGTTCGTTTGACATTGATATGTGACATCACAATAGAGAGGCTGGTCTGGCATTAATATGTGAAATCACAATAGAGAGGTGAATCTGGCATTGATATTTAACATCAATGTAGAGAGGCTGGTCTGGTATTGATATGTGACATCACAATATAGAGGTGAATCTAGCATTGATATTTAACATCAATGAAGAGAGGCTGGTCTGGCATTGATATATGACATCACAATATAGAGGTGAATCTGGCATCGATATATGACATCACAATATAGAGGTGAATATGGCATTGATATTTAACATCACAGTAGAGAGGTTCGTCTTACATTGATATGTTACATCACATTATAGAGGTGAATCTGGCATTGATATTTAACATCAATGAAGAGAGGCTGGTCTGGCATTGATATATGACATCACAATATAGAGGTGAATCTGGCATCGATATATGACATCACAATATAGAGGTGAATATGGCATTGATATTTAACATCACAGTAGAGAGGTTCGTCTGACATTGATATGTGACATCACAATAGAGAGGTGAATCTGTCATCGATATTCAACATCAATGTAGAGAGGCTTGTCTGGCATTGATATGTGACATCAAAATAGAGAGGTTCGTTTGACATTGATATGTGACATCACAATAGAGAGGTGAATCTGGCATCGATATTCAACATCAATGTAGAGAGGCTGGTCTGGCATTGATATATGACATCACAATATAGAGGTGAATCTGGCATTGATATTTAACATCACAGTAGAGAGGCTGGTCTGGCATTGATATGTGACATCACAATAGAGACATTCGATTGACACTAATATGTGACATCACAATAGAGATGTTCGTTTGACACTGATATGTGACATCACAATAGATACGTTAGTCTGACATTGATATGTGTTATCACAATAGAGACATTCGATTGACACTAATATGTGACATCAAAATAGAGAGGTTCGTTTGACATTGATATGTGACATCACAATAGAGAGGTGAATCTGGCATCGATATTCAACATCAATGTAGAGAGGCTGGTCTGGCATTGATATATGACATCACAATAGAGAGGTGAATCTAGCATTGATATTTAACATCACAGTAGAGAGGTTCGTCTGACATTGATATGTGAGATCACAATAGAGAGGTGAATCTGGCATCGATATTCAACATCAATGTAGAGAGGCTGGTCTGGCATTGATATATGACATCAGAATATAGAGGTTAAACTGGCATTGATATGAGACATCACCATAGAGAGGTTAATCTGGCATTGATATGTGACATCACAATAGAGAGGTTCGGTTGACATTGATATGTGACATCACAATAGAGAGGTGAATCTGGCATTGATATTTAACATCAATGTAGATAGGCTGGTCTGACATTGATATGTGACATCACAATAGAGAGGTGAATCTGGCATTGATATTTAACATCAATGTAGATAGGCTGGTCTGGCATTGATATGTGTTATCACAATACAGAGGTGAATCTAGCATTGATATTTAACATCACAGTAGAGAGGTTCGTCTGACATTGATATGTGAGATCACAATAGAGAGGTGAATCTGGCATCGATATTCAACATCAATGTAGAGAGGCTGGTCTGGCATTGATATATGACATCAGAATATAGAGGTTAAACTGGCATTGATATGAGACATCACCATAGAGAGGTTCGTCTGGCATTGATATGTGACATCACAATAGAGAGGTTCGGTTGACATTGATATGTGACATCACAATAGAGAGGTGAATCTGGCATTGATATTTAACATCACAGTAGAGAGGTTCGTCTGACATTGATATGTGACATCACAATAGAGAGGTCAATCTGGCATCGATATTTGACATCAATGTAGATAGGCTGGTCTGGCATTGATATGTGACATCACAATAGAGAGGTGAATCTGGCATTGATATTTAACATCAATGTAGAGAGGCTGGTCTGGTATTGATATGTGACATCAAAATAGAGAGGTTCGTTTGACATTGATATGTGACATCACAATAGAGAGGTTCGTTTGACATTGATATGTGACATATCAATAGAGAGGTGAATCTGGCATTGATATTTAACATCAATGTAGAGAGGCTGGTCTGGCATTGATATGTGACATCAAAATAGAGAGGTTCGTTTGACATTGATATGTGACATCACAATAGAGAGGTGAATCTGGCATCGATATTCAACATCAATGTAGAGAGGCTGGTCTGGCATTGATATATGACATCACAATATAGAGGTGAATCTGGCATTGATATTTAACATCACAGTAGAGAGGCTGGTCTGGCATTGATATGTGACATCACAATAGAGACATTCGATTGACACTGATATGTGACATCACAATATAGAGGTGAATCTAGCATTGATATTTAACATCACAGTAGAGAGGTTCGTCTGACATTGATATGTGAGATCGCAATAGAGAGGTGAATCTGGCATCGATATTCAACATCAATGTAGAGAGGCTGGTCTGGCATTGATATATGACATCAGAATATAGAGGTTAAACTGGCATTGATGTGAGACATCACCATAGAGAGGTTAATCTGGCATTGATATGTGACATCACAATAGAGAGGTTCGGTTGACATTGATATGTGACATCACAATAGAGAGGTGAATCTGGCATTGATATTTAACATCAATGTAGATAGGCTGGTCTGGCATTGATATGTGACATCACAATATAGAGGTGAATCTAGCATTGATATTTAACATCACAGTAGAGAGGTTCGTCTTACATTGATATGTTACATCACATTATAGAGGTGAATCTGGCATTGATATTTAACATCAATGAAGAGAGGCTGGTCTGGCATTGATATATGACATCACAATATAGAGGTGAATCTGGCATCGATATATGACATCACAATATAGAGGTGAATATGGCATTGATATTTAACATCACAGTAGAGAGGTTCGTCTGACATTGATATGTGACATCACAATAGAGAGGTGAATCTGTCATCGATATTCAACATCAATGTAGAGAGGCTTGTCTGGCATTGATATGTGACATCACAATATAGAGGTGAATCTGGCATTGATATTTAACAACACAGTAGAGAGGCTGGTCTGGCATTGATATGTGACATCACAATAGAGATATTCGATTTACACTAATATGTGACATCACAATAGAGATGTTCGTTTGACACTGATATGTGACATCACAATAGATACGTTAGTCTGACATTGATATGTGACATCACAATAGAGAGGTGAATCTGGCATTGATATTTAACATCACAGTAGAGAGGCTGGTCTGGCAGTATTATGAGACATCACAATAGAGAGGTGAATCTGGCATTGATATTTAACATCAATGTAGAGAGGCTGGTCTGGCATTGATATGTGACATCACAATATAGAGGTGAATCTAGCATTGATATTTAACATCACAGTAGAGAGGTTCGTCTGACATTGATATGTGAGATCGCAATAGAGAGGTGAATCTGGCATCGATATTCAACATCAATGTAGAGAGGCTGGTCTGGCATTGGTATATGACATCAGAATATAGAGGTTAGACTGGCATTGATGTGAGACATCACCATAGAGAGGTTAATCTGGCATTGATATGTGACATCACAATAGAGAGGTGAATCTGGCATTGATATGTGTTATCACAATACAGAGGTGAATCTAGCATTGATATTTAACATCACAGTAGAGAGGTTCGTCTGACATTGATATGTGAGATCACAATAGAGAGGTGAATCTGGCATCGATATTCAACATCAATGTAGAGAGGCTGGTCTGGCATTGATATATGACATCAGAATATAGAGGTTAAACTGGCATTGATATGAGACATCACCATAGAGAGGTTAATCTGGCATTGATATGTGACATCACAATAGAGAGGTTCGGTTGACATTGATATGTGACATCACAATAGAGAGGTGAATCTGGCATTGATATTTAACATCAATGTAGATAGGCTGGTCTGACATTGATATGTGACATCACAATAGAGAGTTGAATCTTTCATTGATATTTAACGTCAATGATGAGAGGTTCGTTGGACACTGATATGTGACATATCAATAGAGAGGTGAATCTGGCATCGATATTCAACATCAATGTAGAGAGGCTGGTCTGGCATTGATATATGAATTCACAATAGAGAGGTGAATCTGGCAATGACATTTAACATCACAGTAGAGAGGTACGTCTGACATTGATATGTGACATCACAATAGAGAGGTGAATCTGGCATCGATATTTGACATCAATGTAGATAGGCTGGTCTGGCATTGATATTTAACATCACAGTAGAGAGGCTGGTCTGGCATTAATATGTGACATCACAATAGAGAGGTGAATCTGGCATTGATATTTAACATCAATGTAGAGAGGCTGGACTGGCATTGATATATGACATCACAATATAGAGGTGAATCTGGCATCGATATATGACATCACAATATAGAGGTGAATATGGCATTGATATTTAACATCACAGTAGAGAGGTTCGTCTGACATTGATATGTGACATCACAATAGAGAGGTGAATCTGTCATCGATATTCAACATCAATGTAGAGAGGCTTGTCTGGCATTGATATGTGACATCAAAATAGAGAGGTTCGTTTGACATTGATATGTGACATCACAATAGAGAGGTGAATCTAGCATCGATATTCAACATCAATGTAGAGAGGCTGGTCTGGCATTGATATATGACATCACAATATAGAGGTGAATCTGGCATTGATATTTAACATCACAGTAGAGAGGCTGGTCTGGCATTGATATGTGACATCACAATAGAGACATTCGATTGACACTAATATGTGACATCACAATAGAGATGTTCGTTTGACACTGATATGTGACATCACAATAGATACGTTAGTCTATATGTGACATCACAATAGAGAGGTGAATCTGGCATTGATATTTAACATCACAGTAGAGAGGCTGGTCTGGCATTGATATGTGACATCACAATAGAGAGGTTCGGTTGACATTGATATGTGACATCACAATAGAGAGGTGAATCTGGCATTGATATTTAACATCAATGTAGATAGGCTGGTCTGGCATTGATATATGACATCACAATATAGAGGTGAATCTGGCATTGATATTCAACATCAATGTAGAGAGGCTGGTCTGGCATTGATATATGACATCACAATATAGAGGTGAATCTGGCATTGATATTTAACATCACAGTAGAGAGGCTGGTCTGGCATTGATATGTGACATCACAATAGAGACATTCGATTGACACTAATATGTGACATCACAATAGAGATGTTCGTTTGACACTGATATGTGACATCACAATAGATACGTTAGTCTATATGTGACATCACAATAGAGAGGTGAATCTGGCATTGATATTTAACATCACCATAGAGAGGTTAATCTGGCATTGATATGTGACATCACAATAGAGAGGTTCGGTTGACATTGATATGTGACATCACAATAGAGAGGTGAATCTGGCATTGATATTTAACATCAATGTAGATAGGCTGGTCTGGCATTGATATGTGTTATCACAATACAGAGGTGAATCTAGCATTGATATTTAACATCACAGTAGAGAGGTTCGTCTGACATTGATATGTGAGATCACAATAGAGAGGTGAATCTAGCATTGATATTTAACATCACAGTAGAGAGGTTCGTCTGTCATTGATATGTGACATCACAATACAGAGGTGAATCTGTCATCGATATTCAAGATCAATGTAGAGAGGCTTGTCTGGCATTGATATGTGACATCACAATAGAGAGGTTCGTTTGACATTGATATGTGACATCACAATAGAGTGGTGAATCTGGCATCGATATTCAACATCAATGTAGAGAGTCTGGTCTGGCATTGATATGTGACATCACAATAGAGACATTCGATTGACACTGATATGTGACATCACAATAGAGACGTTCGTTTGACACTGATATGTTACATCACATTACAGAGGTGAATCTGTCATCGATATTCAAGATCAATGTAGAGAGGCTTGTCTGGCATTGATATGTGACATCACAATAGAGAGGTTCGTTTGACATTGATATGTGACATCACAATAGAGAGGTGAATCTGGCATTGATATTTAACATCAATGTAGAGAGGCTGGTCTGGTATTGATATGTGACATCACAATATAGAGGTGAATCTAGCATTGATATTTAACATCACAGTAGAGAGGTTCGTCTTACATTGATATGTTACATCACATTATAGAGGTGAATCTGGCATTGATATTTAACATCAATGAAGAGAGGCTGGTCTGGCATTGATATATGACATCACAATATAGAGGTGAATCTGGCATCGATATATGACATCACAATATAGAGGTGAATATGGCATTGATATTTAACATCACAGTAGAGAGGTTCGTCTGACATTGATATGTGACATCACAATAGAGAGGTGAATCTGTCATCGATATTCAACATCAATGTAGAGAGGCTTGTCTGGCATTGATATGTGACATCAAAATAGAGAGGTTCGTTTGACATTGATATGTGACATCACAATAGAGAGGTGAATCTGGCATCGATATTCAACATCAATGTAGAGAGGCTGGTCTGGCATTGATATATGACATCACAATATAGAGGTGAATCTGGCATTGATATTTAACATCACAGTAGAGAGGCTGGTCTGGCATTGATATGTGACATCACAATAGAGACATTCGATTGACACTGATATGTGACATCACAATAGAGATGTTCGTTTGACACTGATATGTGACATCACAATAGATACGTTAGTCTGACATTGATATGTGACATCACAATAGAGACATTCGATTGACACTAATATGTGACATCAAAATAGAGAGGTTCGTTTGACATTGATATGTGACATCACAATAGAGAGGTGAATCTAGCATTGATATTTAACATCACAGTAGAGAGGTTCGTTTGACATTGATATGTGACATCACAATAGAGAGGTGAATCTGGCATCGATATTCAACATCAATGTAGAGAGGCTGGTCTGGCATTGATATATGACATCAGAATATAGAGGTTAAACTGGCATTGATATGAGACATCACCATAGAGAGGTTAATCTGGCATTGATATGTGACATCACAATAGAGAGGTTCGGTTGACATTGATATGTGACATCACAATAGAGAGGTGAATCTGGCATTGATATTTAACATCAATGTAGATAGGCTGGTCTGACATTGATATGTGACATCACAATAGAGAGGTGAATCTGGCATTGATATTTAACATCAATGTAGATAGGCTGGTCTGGCATTGATATGTGTTATCACAATACAGAGGTGAATCTAGCATTGATATGTGACATCACAATAGAGAGGTTCGGTTGACATTGATATATGACATCAGAATATAGAGGTTAAACTGGCATTGATGTGAGACATCACCATAGAGAGGTTAATCTGGCATTGATATGTGACATCACAATAGAGAGGTTCGGTTGACATTGATATGTGACATCACAATAGAGAGGTGAATCTGGCATTGATATTTAACATCAATGTAGATAGGCTGGTCTGGCATTGATATGTGTTATCACAATATAGAGGTGAATCTAGCATTGATATTTAACATCACAGTAGAGAGGTTCGTCTGACATTGATATGTGAGATCACAATAGAGAGGTGAATCTAGCATTGATATTTAACATCACAGTAGAGAGGTTCGTCTTACATTGATATGTTACATCACATTATAGAGGTGAATCTGGCATTGATATTTAACATCAATGAAGAGAGGCTGGTCTGGCATTGATATATGACATCACAATATAGAGGTGAATCTGGCATCGATATATGACATCACAATATAGAGGTGAATATGGCATTGATATTTAACATCACAGTAGAGAGGTTCGTCTGACATTGATATGTGACATCACAATAGAGAGGTCAATCTGGCATCGATATTTGACATCAATGTAGATAGGCTGGTCTGGCATTGATATGTGACATCACAATAGAGAGGTGAATCTGGCATTGATATTTAACATCAATGTAGAGAGGCTGGTCTGGTATTGATATGTGACATCACAATATAGAGGTGAATCTAGCATTGATATTTAACATCACAGTAGAGAGGTTCGTCTTACATTGATATGTTACATCACATTATAGAGGTGAATCTGGCATTGATATTTAACATCAATGAAGAGAGGCTGGTCTGGCATTGATATATGACATCACAATATAGAGGTGAATCTGGCATTGATATTTAACATCACAGTAGAGAGGCTGGTCTGGCATTGATATGTGACATCACAATAGAGACATTCGATTGACACTGATATGTGACATCACAATAGAGATGTTCGTTTGACACTGATATGTGACATCACAATAGATACGTTAGTCTGACATTGATATGTGACATCACAATAGAGACATTCGATTGACACTAATATGTGACATCAAAATAGAGAGGTTCGTTTGACATTGATATGTGACATCACAATAGAGAGGTGAATCTGGCATCGATATTCAACATCAATGTAGAGAGGCTGGTCTGGCATTGATATATGACATCACAATAGAGAGGTGAATCTAGCATTGATATTTAACATCACAGTAGAGAGGTTCGTCTGACATTGATATGTGAGATCACAATAGAGAGGTGAATCTGGCATCGATATTCAACATCAATGTAGATAGGCTGGTCTGGCATTGATATATGACATCAGAATATAGAGGTTAAACTGACATTGATATGAGACATCACCATAGAGAGGTTAATCTGGCATTGATATGTGACATCACAATAGAGAGGTTCGGTTGACATTGATATGTGACATCACAATAGAGAGGTGAATCTGGCATTGATATTTAACATCAATGTAGATAGACTGGTCTGACATTGATATGTGACATCACAATAGAGAGGTGAATCTGGCATTGATATTTAACATCAATGTAGATAGGCTGGTCTGGCATTGATATGTGTTATCACAATACAGAGGTGAATCTAGCATTGATATGTGACATCACAATAGAGAGGTTCGGTTGACATTGATATGTGACATCACAATAGAGAGGTGAATCTGGCATTGATATTTAACATCAATGTAGAGAGGCTGGTCTGGCATTGATATGTGACATCACAATATAGAGGTGAATCTAGCATTGATATTTAACATCACAGTAGAGAGGTTCGTCTGACATTGATATGTGAGATCGCAATAGAGAGGTGAATCTGGCATTGATATTCAACATCAATGTAGAGAGGCTGGTCTGCCATTGATATATGACATCAGAATATAGAGGTTAAACTGGCATTGATGTGAGACATCACCATAGAGAGGTTAATCTGGCATTGATATGTGACATCACAATAGAGAGGTTCGGTTGACATTGATATGTGACATCACAATAGAGAGGTGAACCTGGCATTGATATTTAACATCAATGTAGATAGGCTGGTCTGGCATTGATATGTGTTATCACAATACAGAGGTGAATCTAGCATTGATATTTAACATCACAGTAGAGAGGTTCGTCTGACATTGATATGTGAGATCACAATAGAGAGGCGAATCTGGCATCGATATTCAACATCAATGTAGAGAGGCTGGTCTGGCATTGATATATGACATCAGAATATAGAGGTTAAACTGGCATTGATATGAGACATCACCATAGAGAGGTGAATCTGGCATTGATATGTGACATCACAATAGAGAGGTTCGGTTGACATTGATATGTGACATCACAATAGAGAGGTGAATCTGGCATTGATATTTAACATCAATGTAGATAGGCTGGTCTGACATTGATATGTGACATCACAATAGAGAGGTGAATCTGGCATTGATATTTAACATCAATGTAGAGAGGCTGGTCTGGCATTGATATATGACATCACAATATAGAGGTGAATCTGGCATCGATATATGACACCACAATATAGAGGTGAATATGGCATTGATATTTAACATCAATGTAGAGAGGTTCGTCAGACATTGATATGTGACATCACAATAGAGAGGTGAATCTGTCATCGATATTCAACATCAATGTAGAGAGGCTTGTCTGGCATCGATATGTGACATCACATTATAGAGGTGAATCTGGCATTGATATTTAACATCAATGTAGAGAGGCTGGTCTGGCATTGATATATGACATCACAATATAGAGGTGAATCTGGCATCGATATATGACATCACAATATAGAGGTGAATATGGCATTGATATTTAACATCACAGTAGAGAGGTTCGTCTGTCATTGATATGTGACATCACAATACAGAGGTTAATCTGTCATCGATATTCAAGATCAATGTAGAGAGGCTTGTCTGGCATTGATATGTGACATCTCAATAGAGAGGTTCGTTTGACATTGATATGTGACATCACAATAGAGTGGTGAATCTGGCATCGATATTCAACATCAATGTAGAGAGGCTGGTCTGGCATTGATATATGACATCACAATAGAGACATTCGATTGACACTGATATGTGACATCACAATAGAGACGTTCGTTTGACACTGATATGTGACATCAAAATAGATACGTTAGTCTGACATTGATATGTGACATCACAATAGAGAGTTGAATCTTTCATTGATATTTAACGTCAATGATGAGAGGTTCGTTGGACACTGATATGTGACATATCAATAGAGAGGTGAATCTGGCATCGATATTCAACATCAATGTAGAGAGGCTGGTCTGGCATTAATATATGAATTCACAATAGAGAGGTGAATCTGGCATTGACATTTAACATCACAGTAGAGAGGTTCGTCTGACATTGATATGTGACATCACAATAGAGAGGTGAATCTGGCATTAATATTTAACATCAATGTAGAGAGGCTGGTCTGGTATTGATATGTGACATCACAATATAGAGGTGAATCTAGCATTGATATTTGACATCAATGTAGATAGGCTGGTCTGGCATTGATATTTAACATCACAGTAGAGAGGCTGGTCTGGCATTAATATGTGACATCACAATAGAGAGGTGAATCTGGCATTGATATTTAACATCAATGTAGAGAGGCTGGTCTGGTATTGATATGTGACATCACAATATAGAGGTGAATCTAGCATTGATATGTGACATCACAATATAGAGGTCAATATGGCATTGATATTTAACATCACAGTAGAGAGGTTCGTCTGACATTGATATGTGACATCAAAATAGAGAGGTTCGTTTGACATTGATATGTGACATCACAATAGAGAGGTGAATCTGGCATCGATATTCAACATCAATGTAGAGAGGCTGGTCTGGCATTGATATATGACATCACAATATAGAGGTGAATCTGGCATTGATATTTAACATCACAGTAGAGAGGCTGGTCTGGCATTGATATGTGACATCACAATAGAGACATTCGATTGACACTAATATGTGACATCACAATAGAGATGTTCGTTTGACACTGAAATGTGACATCACAATAGATACGTTAGTCTATATGTGACATCACAATAGAGAGGTGAATCTGGCATTGATATTTAACATCACAGTAGAGAGGCTGGTCTGGCATTGATATGTGACATCACAATATAGAGGTGAATCTAGCATTGATATTTAACATCAATGTAGAGAAGCTGGTCTGGCATTGATATATGACATCAGAATATAGAGGTTAAACTGGCATTGATGTGAGACATCACCATAGAGAGGTTAATCTGGCATTGATATGTGACATCACAATAGAGAGGTTCGGTTGACATTGATATGTGACATCACAATAGAGAGGTGAATCTGGCATTGATATTTAACATCAATGTAGATAGGCTGGTCTGGCATTGATATGTGTTATCACAATACAGAGGTGAATCTAGCATTGATATTTAACATCACAGTAGAGAGGTTCGTCTGACATTGATATGTGAGATCACAATAGAGAGGTGAATCTGGCATCGATATTCAACATCAATGTAGAGAGGCTGGTCTGGCATTGATATATGACATCAGAATATAGAGGTTAAACTGGCATCGATATATGACATCACAATATAGAGGTGAATATGGCATTGATATTTAACATCAATGTAGAGAGGTTCGTCAGACATTGATATGTGAGATCACAATAGAGAGGTGAATCTGGCATTGATATTTAACATCAATGTAGAGAGGCTGGTCTGGCATTGATATATGACATCACAATATAGAGTCGAATCTGGCATCGATATATGACATCACAATATAGAGGTGAATATGGCATTGATATTTAACATCAATGTAGAGAGGTTCGTCAGACATTGATATGTGACATCACAATAGAGAGGTGAATCTGGCATCGATATTTAGCATCAATGTAGAGAGGCTGGTCTGGCATTGATATATGACATCACAATATAGAGGTTCGTTTGACATTGATATGTGACATCACAATAGAGTGGTGAATCTGGCATCGATATTCAACATCAATGTAGAGAGTCTGGTCTGGCATTGATATATGACATCACAATATAGAGGTGAATCTGGCATTGATATTTAACATCACAGTAGAGAGGTTGGTCTGGCATTGATATGTGACATCACAATAGAGACATTCGATTGACACTGATATGTGACATCACAATAGAGACGTTCGTTTGACACTGATATGTGACATCAAAATAGATACGTTAGTCTGACATTGATATGTGACATCACAATAGAGAGTTGAATCTTTCATTGATATTTAACGTCAATGATGAGAGGTTCGTTGGACACTGATATGTGACATATCAATAGAGAGGTGAATCTGGCATCGATATTCAACATCAATGTAGAGAGGCTGGTCTGGCATTGATATATGAATTCACAATAGAGAGGTGAATCTGGCATTGACATTTAACATCACAGTAGAGAGGTACGTCTGACATTGATATGTGACATCACAATAGAGAGGTGAATCTGGCATCGATATTTGACATCAATGTAGATAGGCTGGTCTGGCATTGATATTTAACATCACAGTAGAGAGGCTGGTCTGGCATTAATATGTGACATCACAATAGAGAGGTGAATCTGGCATTGATATTTAACATCAATGTAGAGAGGCTGGTCTGGTATTGATATGTGACATCACAATATAGAGGTGAATCTAGCATTGATATTTAACATCACAGTAGAGAGGTTCGTCTTACATTGATATGTTACATCACATTATAGAGGTGAATCTGGCATTGATATTTAACATCAATGAAGAGAGGCTGGTCTGGCATTGATATATGACATCACAATATAGAGGTGAATATGGCATTGATATTTAACATCACAGTAGAGAGGTTCGTCTGACATTGATATGTGACATCACAATAGAGAGGTGAATCTGTCATCGATATTCAACATCAATGTAGAGAGGCTGGTCTGGCATTGATATGTGACATCACAATAGAGAGGTGAATCTGGCATCGATATTCAACATCAATGTAGAGAGGCTGGTCTGGCATTGATATATGACATCACAATATAGAGGTGAATCTGGCATTGATATTTAACATCACAGTAGAGAGGCTGGTCTGGCATTGATATGTGACATCACAATAGAGACATTCGATTGACACTAATATGTGACATCACAATAGAGATGTTCGTTTGACACTGATATGTGACATCACAACAGATACGTTAGTCTGACATTGATATGTGACATCACAATAGAGACATTCGATTGACACTAATATGTGACATCAAAATAGAGAGGTTCGTTTGACATTGATATGTGACATCACAATAGAGAGGTGAATCTGGCATCGATATTCAACATCAATGTAGAGAGGCTGGTCTGGCATTGATATATGACATCACAATAGAGAGGTGAATCTAGCATTGATATTTAACATCACAGTAGAGAGGTTCGTCAGACATTGATATGTGAGATCACAATAGAGAGGTGAATCTGGCATCGATATTCAACATCAATGTAGAGAGGCTGGTCTGGCATTGATATATGACATCAGAATATAGAGGTTAAACTGGCATTGATATGAGACATCACCATAGAGAGGTTAATCTGGCATTGATATGTGACATCACAATAGAGAGTTTCGGTTGACATTGATATGTGACATCACAATAGAGAGGTGAATCTGGCATTGATATTTAACATCAATGTAGATAGGCTGGTCTGACATTGATATGTGACATCACAATAGAGAGGTGAATCTGGCATTGATATTTAACATCAATGTAGATAGGCTGGTCTGGCATTGATATGTGTTATCACAATACAGAGGTGAATCTAGCATTGATATGTGACATCACAATAGAGAGGTTCGGTTGACATTGATATGTGACATCACAATAGAGAGGTGAATCTGGCATTGATATTTAACATCAATGTAGAGAGGCTGGTCTGGCATTGATATGTGACATCACAATATAGAGGTGAATCTAGCATTGATATTTAACATCACAGTAGAGAGGTTCGTCTGACATTGATATGTGAGATCGCAATAGAGAGGTGAATCTGGCATCGATATTCAACATCAATGTAGAGAGGCTGGTCTGGCATTGATATATGACATCAGAATATAGAGGTTAAACTGGCATTGATGTGAGACATCACCATAGAGAGGTTAATCTGGCATTGATATGTGACATCACAATAGAGAGGTTCGGTTGACATTGATATGTGACATCACAATAGAGAGGTGAATCTGGCATTGATATTTAACATCAATGTAGATAGGCTGGTCTGGCATTGATATGTGTTATCACAATACAGAGGTGAATCTAGCATTGATATTTAACATCACAGTAGAGAGGTTCGTCTGACATTGATATGTGAGATCACAATAGAGAGGTGAATCTGGCATCGATATTCAACATCAATGTAGAGAGGCTGGTCTGGCATTGATATATGACATCAGAATATAGAGGTTAAACTGGCATTGATATGAGACATCACCATAGAGAGGTGAATCTGGCATTGATATGTGACATCACAATAGAGAGGTTCGGTCTGACATTGATATGTGACATCACAATAGAGAGGTGAATCTGGCATTGATATTTAACATCAATGTAGATAGGCTGGTCTGGCATTGATATGTGTTATCACAATACAGAGGTGAATCTAGCATTGATATGTGACATCACAATAGAGAGGGTCGGTTGACATTGATATGTGACATCACAATAGAGAGGTAAATCTGGCATTGATATTTAACATCAATGTAGAGAGGCTGGTCTGGCATTGATATATGACATCACAATATAGAGGTGAATCTGGCATCGATATATGACACCACAATATAGAGGTGAATATGACATTGATATTTAACATCAATGTAGAGAGGTTCGTAAGACATTGATATGTGACATCACAATAGAGAGGTGAATCTGTCATCGATATTCAACATCAATGTAGAGAGGCTTGTCTGGCATCGATATGTGACATCACATTATAGAGGTGAATCTGGCATTGATATTTAACATCAATGTAGAGAGGCTGGTCTGGCATTGATATATGACATCACAATATAGAGGTGAATCTGGCATCGATATATGACATCACAATATAGAGGTGAATATGGCATTGATATTTAACATCAATGTAGAGAGGTTCGTCTGTCATTGATATGTGACATCACAATACAGAGGTTAATCTGTCATCGATATTCAAGATCAATGTAGAGAGGCTGGTCTGGCATTGATATATGACATCACAATAGAGACATTCGATTGACACTGATATGTGACATCACAATAGAGACGTTCATTTGACACTGATATGTGACATCAAAATAGATACGTTAGTCTGACATTGATATGTGACATCACAATAGAGAGTTGAATCTTTCATTGATATTTAACGTCAATGATGAGAGGTTCGTTGGACACTGATATGTGACATATCAATAGAGAGGTGAATCTGGCATTGATATTCAACATCAATGTAGAGAGGCTGGTCTGGCATTAATATATGAATTCACAATAGAGAGGTGAATCTGGCATTGACATTTAACATCACAGTAGAGAGGTTCGTCTGACATTGATATGTGACATCACAATAGAGAGGTGAATCTGGCATTAATATTTAACATCAATGTAGAGAGGCTGGTCTGGTATTGATATGTGACATCACAATATAGAGGTGAATCTAGCATTGATATTTGACATCAATGTAGATAGGCTGGTCTGGCATTGATATTTAACATCACAGTAGAGAGGCTGGTCTGGCATTAATATGTGACATCACAATATAGAGGTGAATCTAGCATTGATATTTAACATCACAGTAGAGAGGTTCGTCTGACATTGATATGTGACATCACAATAGAGAGGTGAATCTGTCATCGATATTCAACATCAATGTAGAGAGGCTTGTCTGGCATTGATATGTGACATCAAAATAGAGAGGTTCGTTTGACATTGATATGTGACATCACAATAGAGAGGTGAATCTGGCATCGATATTCAACATCAATGTAGAGAGGCTGGTCTGGCATTGATATATGACATCACAATATAGAGGTGAATCTGGCATTGATATTTAACATCACAGTAGAGAGGCTGGTCTGGCATTGATATGTGACATCACAATAGAGACATTCGATTGACACTAATATGTGACATCACAATAGAGATGTTCGTTTGACACTGATATGTGACATCACAATAGATACGTTAGTCTATATGTGACATCACAATAGAGAGGTGAATCTGGCATTGATATTTAACATCACAGTAGAGAGGCTGGTCTGGCATTATTATGAGACATCACAATAGAGAGGTGAATCTGGCATTGATATTTAACATCAATGTAGAGAGGCTGGTCTGGCATTGATATGTGACATCACAATATAGAGGTGAATCTAGCATTGATATTTAACATCAATGTAGAGAGGCTGGTCTGGCATTGATATATGACATCAGAATATAGAGGTTAAACTGGCATTGATGTGAGACATCACCATAGAGAGGTTAATCTGGCATTGATATGTGACATCACAATAGAGAGGTTCGGTTGACATTGATATGTGACATCACAATAGAGAGGTGAATCTGGCATTGATATTTAACATCAATGTAGATAGGCTGGTCTGGCATTGATATGTGTTATCACAATACAGAGGTGAATCTAGCATTGATATTTAACATCACAGTAGAGAGGTTCGTCTGACATTGATATGTGAGATCACAATAGAGAGGTGAATCTGGCATCGATATTCAACATCAATGTAGAGAGGCTGGTCTGGCATTGATATATGACATCAGAATATAGAGGTTAAACTGGCATTGATATGAGACATCACCATAGAGAGGTTCGGTTGACATTGATATGTGACATCACAATAGAGAGGTGAATCTGGCATTGATATTTAACATCAATGTAGATAGGCTGGTCTGACATTGATATGTGACTTCACAATAGAGAGGTGAATCTGGCATTGATATTTAACATCAATGTAGATAGGCTGGTCTGGCATTGATATGTGTTATCACAATACAGAGGTGAATCTAGCATTGATATGTGACATCACAATAGAGAGGTTCGGTTGACATTGATATGTGACATCACAATAGAGAGGTGAATCTGGCATCGATATTCAACATCAATGTAGAGAGGCTGGTCTGGCATTGATATATGACATCACAACAGTGACGTTCGTTTGACATTGATATGTGACATCACAGTAGAGTGGTGAATCTGGCATTGATATTTAACATCACAGTAGATAGGTTCGTCTGACATTGATATGTGACATAACAGTAGAGAGGTGAATCGGGCATTGATATTTAACATCACAGTAGAGAGGCTGGTCTGGCATTGATATGTGACATCACAATAGAGAGGTGAATCTGGCATCGACATTCAACATCAATGTAGAGAGGCTGGTCTGGCATTGATATATGACATCAGAATATAGAGGTTAAACTGGCATTAATGTGAGACATCACCATAGAGAGGTTAATCTGGCATTGATATGTGACATCACAATAGAGAGGTTCGGTTGACATTGATATGTGACATCACAATAGAGAGGTGAATCTGGCATTGATATTTAACATCAATGTAGATAGGCTGGTCTGGCATTGATATGTGTTATCACAATACAGAGGTGAATCTAGCATTGATATTTAACATCAATGTAGAGAGGTTCGTCTGACATTGATATGTGAGATCACAATAGAGAGGTGAATCTGGCATTGATATTTAACATCAATGTAGATAGGCTGGTCTGGCATTGATATGTGTTATCACAATACAGAGGTGAATCTAGCATTGATATTTAACATCACAGTAGAGAGGTTCGTCTGACATTGATATGTGACATCACAATATAGAGGTGAATATGGCATTGATATTTAACATCAATGTAGAGAGGCTTGTCTGGCATTGATATGTGACATCACAATAGAGAGGTTCGTTTGACATTGATATGTGACATCACAGTAGAGAGGTGAATCTGGCATTGATATTTAACATCACAGTAGATAGGTTCGTCTGACATTGATATGTGACATCACAGTAGAGAGGTGAATCTGGCATTGATATGTGACATCACAGTAGATATGTTCGTTTGACATTGATATGTGACATCACAGTAGAGAGGTGAATCTGGCATTGATATGCGACATCACAATAGAGAGGTGAAGCAGGCATTGATATTTAACATCAATGTAGAGAGACTGGTCTGGCATTGATATGTGACATCACAAGAGAGAGGTGAATCAGGCATTGATATTTAACATCACAGTAGATAGGTTCGTCTGGCATTAATATGTGACATCACAATAGAGAGGCGATTCTGGCATTGATATTTAACATCAATGTAGAGAGGCTGGTCTGGTATTGATATGTGACATCACAATATAGAGGTGAATCTAGCATTGATATTTAACATCACAGTAGAGAGGTTCGTCTTACATTCATATGTTACATCACAATATAGAGGTGAATCTGGCATCGATATATGACATCACAATATAGAGGTGAATATGGCATTGATATTTAACATCACAGTAGAGAGGTTCGTTTGACATTGATATGTGACATCACAGTAGAGAGGTGAATCTGGCATTGATATGTGACATCACAGTAGATATGTTCGTTTGACATTGATATGTGACATCACAGTAGAGAGGTGAATCGGGCATTGATATTTAACATCACAGTAGATAGGTTCGTCTGACATTGATATGTGACATCACAGTAGAGAGGTTCGTTTGACATTGATATGTGACATCACAGTAGAGAGGTGAATCGGGCATTGATATTTAACATCACAGTAGATAGGTTCGTCTGACATTGATATGTGACATCACAGTAGAGAGGTTCGTTTGACATTGATATGTGACATCACAGTAGAGAGGTGAATCGGGCATTGATATTTAACATCACAGTAGATAGGTTCGTCTGACATTGATATGTGACATCACAGTAGATAGGTTCGTCTGACATTGATATGTGACATCACAGTAGAGAGGTGAATCGGGCATTGATATTTAACATCACAGTAGATAGGTTCGTCTGACATTGATATGTGACATCACAGTAGAGAGGTTCGTTTGACATTGATATGTGACATCACAGTAGAGAGGTGAATCGGGCATTGATATTTAACATCACAGTAGATAGGTTCGTCTGACATTGATATTCAACATCACAGTAGAGAGGCTGGTCTGGCATTGATATGTGACATCACAATAGAGACATTCGATTGACACTAATATGTGACATCACAATAGAGATGTTCGTTTGACACTGATATGTGACATCACAATAGATACGTTAGTCTGACATTGATATGTGACATCACAACAGAGAGGTTCGGTTGACATTGATATGTGACATCACAATAGAGAGGTGAATCTGGCATTGATATTTAACATCACAGTAGATAGGCTGGTCTGGCATTGATATGTGACATCACAATATAGAGGTGAATCTAGCATTGATATTTAACATCACAGTAGAGAGGTTCGTCTGACATTGATATGTGAGATCACACTAGAGAGGTGAATCTGGCATTGATATTTAACATCAATGTAGATAGGTTCGTCTGACATTGATATGTGACATAACAGTAGAGAGGTGAATCGGGCATTGATATTTAACATCACAGTAGATAGGTTCGTCTGACATTGATATGTGACATCACAATAGAGAGGTGAATCTGGCATCGACATTCAACATCAATGTAGAGAGGCTGGTCTGGCATTGATATATGACATCAGAATATAGAGGTTAAACTGGCATTAATGTGAGACATCACCATAGAGAGGTTAATCTGGCATTGATATGTGACATCACAATAGAGAGGTTCGGTTGACATTGATATGTGACATCACAATAGAGAGGTGAATCTGGCATTGATATTTAACATCAATGTAGATAGGCTGGTCTGGCATTGATATGTGTTATCACAATACAGAGGTGAATCTAGCATTGATATTTAACATCACAGTAGAGAGGTTCGTCTGACATTGATATGTGACATCACAATAGAGAGGTGAATCTGGCATCGACATTCAACATCAATGTAGAGAGGCTGGTCTGGCATTGATATATGACATCAGAATATAGAGGTTAAACTGGCATTAATGTGAGACATCACCATAGAGAGGTTAATCTGGCATTGATATGTGACATCACAATAGAGAGGTTCGGTTGACATTGATATGTGACATCACAATAGAGAGGTGAATCTGGCATTGATATTTAACATCAATGTAGATAGGCTGGTCTGGCATTGATATGTGTTATCACAATACAGAGGTGAATCTAGCATTGATATTTAACATCACAGTAGAGAGGTTCGTCTGACATTGATATGTGAGATCACAATAGAGAGGTGAATCTGGCATTGATATTTAACATCAATGTAGATAGGCTGGTCTGGCATTGATATATGACATCAGAATATAGAGGTTAAACTGGCATTAATGTGAGACATCACCATAGAGAGGTTAATCTGGCATTGATATGTGACATCACAATAGAGAGGTTCGGTTGACATTGATATGTGACATCACAATAGAGAGGTGAATCTGGCATTGATATTTAACATCAATGTAGATAGGCTGGTCTGGCATTGATATGTGTTATCACAATACAGAGGTGAATCTAGCATTGATATTTAACATCACAGTAGAGAGGTTCGTCTGACATTGATATGTGAGATCACAATAGAGAGGTGAATCTGGCATCGATATTCAACATCAATGTAGAGAGGCTGGTCTGGCATTGATATATGACATCAGAATATAGAGGTTAAACTGGCATTGATATGAGACATCACCATAGAGAGGTTCGGTTGACATTGATATGTGACATCACAATAGAGAGGTGAATCTGGCATTGATATTTAACATCAATGTAGATAGGCTGGTCTGACATTGATATGTGACTTCACAATAGAGAGGTGAATCTGGCATTGATATTTAACATCAATGTAGATAGGCTGGTCTGGCATTGATATGTGTTATCACAATACAGAGGTGAATCTAGCATTGATATGTGACATCACAATAGAGAGGTTCGGTTGACATTGATATGTGACATCACAATAGAGAGGTGAATCTGGCATCGATATTCAACATCAATGTAGAGAGGCTGGTCTGGCATTGATATATGACATCACAACAGTGACGTTCGTTTGACATTGATATGTGACATCACAGTAGAGTGGTGAATCTGGCATTGATATTTAACATCACAGTAGATAGGTTCGTCTGACATTGATATGTGACATAACAGTAGAGAGGTGAATCGGGCATTGATATTTAACATCACAGTAGATAGGTTCGTCTGACATTGATATGTGACATCACAATAGAGAGGTGAATCTGGCATCGACATTCAACATCAATGTAGAGAGGCTGGTCTGGCATTGATATATGACATCAGAATATAGAGGTTAAACTGGCATTAATGTGAGACATCACCATAGAGAGGTTAATCTGGCATTGATATGTGACATCACAATAGAGAGGTTCGGTTGACATTGATATGTGACATCACAATAGAGAGGTGAATCTGGCATTGATATTTAACATCAATGTAGATAGGCTGGTCTGGCATTGATATGTGTTATCACAATACAGAGGTGAATCTAGCATTGATATTTAACATCAATGTAGAGAGGTTCGTCTGACATTGATATGTGAGATCACAATAGAGAGGTGAATCTGGCATTGATATTTAACATCAATGTAGATAGGCTGGTCTGGCATTGATATGTGTTATCACAATACAGAGGTGAATCTAGCATTGATATTTAACATCACAGTAGAGAGGTTCGTCTGACATTGATATGTGACATCACAATATAGAGGTGAATATGGCATTGATATTTAACATCAATGTAGAGAGGCTTGTCTGGCATTGATATGTGACATCACAATAGAGAGGTTCGTTTGACATTGATATGTGACATCACAGTAGAGAGGTGAATCTGGCATTGATATTTAACATCACAGTAGATAGGTTCGTCTGACATTGATATGTGACATCACAGTAGAGAGGTGAATCTGGCATTGATATGTGACATCACAGTAGATATGTTCGTTTGACATTGATATGTGACATCACAGTAGAGAGGTGAATCTGGCATTGATATGCGACATCACAATAGAGAGGTGAAGCAGGCATTGATATTTAACATCAATGTAGAGAGACTGGTCTGGCATTGATATGTGACATCACAAGAGAGAGGTGAATCAGGCATTGATATTTAACATCACAGTAGATAGGTTCGTCTGGCATTAATATGTGACATCACAATAGAGAGGCGATTCTGGCATTGATATTTAACATCAATGTAGAGAGGCTGGTCTGGTATTGATATGTGACATCACAATATAGAGGTGAATCTAGCATTGATATTTAACATCACAGTAGAGCGGTTCGTCTTACATTCATATGTTACATCACAATATAGAGGTGAATCTGGCATCGATATATGACATCACAATATAGAGGTGAATATGGCATTGATATTTAACATCACAGTAGAGAGGTTCGTTTGACATTGATATGTGACATCACAGTAGAGAGGTGAATCTGGCATTGATATGTGACATCACAGTAGATATGTTCGTTTGACATTGATATGTGACATCACAGTAGAGAGGTGAATCGGGCATTGATATTTAACATCACAGTAGATAGGTTCGTCTGACATTGATATGTGACATCACAGTAGAGAGGTTCGTTTGACATTGATATGTGACATCACAGTAGAGAGGTGAATCGGGCATTGATATTTAACATCACAGTAGATAGGTTCGTCTGACATTGATATGTGACATCACAGTAGAGAGGTTCGTTTGACATTGATATGTGACATCACAGTAGAGAGGTGAATCGGGCATTGATATTTAACATCACAGTAGATAGGTTCGTCTGACATTGATATGTGACATCACAGTAGATAGGTTCGTCTGACATTGATATGTGACATCACAGTAGAGAGGTGAATCGGGCATTGATATTTAACATCACAGTAGATAGGTTCGTCTGACATTGATATGTGACATCACAGTAGAGAGGTTCGTTTGACATTGATATGTGACATCACAGTAGAGAGGTGAATCGGGCATTGATATTTAACATCACAGTAGATAGGTTCGTCTGACATTGATATTCAACATCACAGTAGAGAGGCTGGTCTGGCATTGATATGTGACATCACAATAGAGACATTCGATTGACACTAATATGTGACATCACAATAGAGATGTTCGTTTGACACTGATATGTGACATCACAATAGATACGTTAGTCTGACATTGATATGTGACATCACAACAGAGAGGTTCGGTTGACATTGATATGTGACATCACAATAGAGAGGTGAATCTGGCATTGATATTTAACATCACAGTAGATAGGCTGGTCTGGCATTGATATGTGACATCACAATATAGAGGTGAATCTAGCATTGATATTTAACATCACAGTAGAGAGGTTCGTCTGACATTGATATGTGAGATCACACTAGAGAGGTGAATCTGGCATTGATATTTAACATCAATGTAGATAGGTTCGTCTGACATTGATATGTGACATAACAGTAGAGAGGTGAATCGGGCATTGATATTTAACATCACAGTAGATAGGTTCGTCTGACATTGATATGTGACATCACAATAGAGAGGTGAATCTGGCATCGACATTCAACATCAATGTAGAGAGGCTGGTCTGGCATTGATATATGACATCAGAATATAGAGGTTAAACTGGCATTAATGTGAGACATCACCATAGAGAGGTTAATCTGGCATTGATATGTGACATCACAATAGAGAGGTTCGGTTGACATTGATATGTGACATCACAATAGAGAGGTGAATCTGGCATTGATATTTAACATCAATGTAGATAGGCTGGTCTGGCATTGATATGTGTTATCACAATACAGAGGTGAATCTAGCATTGATATTTAACATCACAGTAGAGAGGTTCGTCTGACATTGATATGTGAGATCACAATAGAGAGGTGAATCTGGCATTGATATTTAACATCAATGTAGATAGGCTGGTCTGGCATTGATATGTGTTATCACAATACAGAGGTGAATCTAGCATTGATATTTAACATCACAGTAGAGAGGTTCGTCTGACATTGATATGTGACATCACAATATAGAGGTGAATATGGCATTGATATTTAACATCAATGTAGAGAGGCTTGTCTGGCATTGATATGTGACATCACAATAGAGAGGTTCGTTTGACATTGATATGTGACATCACAGTAGAGAGGTGAATCTGGCATTGATATTTAACATCACAGTAGATAGGTTCGTCTGACATTGATATGTGACATCACAGTAGAGAGGTGAATCGGGCATTGATATTTAACATCACAGTAGATAGGTTCGTCTGACATTGATATGTGACATCACAGTAGAGAGGTGAATCTGGCATTGATATGTGACATCACAGTAGATATGTTCGTTTGACATTGATATGTGACATCACAGTAGAGAGGTGAATCTGGCATTGATATGCGACATCACAATAGAGAGGTGAAGCAGGCATTGATATTTAACATCAATGTAGAGAGACTGGTCTGGCATTGATATGTGACATCACAAGAGAGAGGTGAATCAGGCATCGACATTCAACATCAATGTAGAGAGGCTCGTGTGGCATTGATATGTGTTATCACAATATAGAGGTGAATCTGGCATTGATATGTGACATCAATGTAGAGAGGCTGGTCTGGCATTGATATTTAACATCACAGTAGAGAGGCTGGTCTGGCATTGATATTTAACATCACAGTAGATAGGTTCGTCTGACATTGATATGTGACATCACAATAGAGAGGTGAATCTGGCATCGACATTCAACATCAATGTAGAGAGGCTGGTGTGGCATTGATATGTGTTATCACAATATAGAGGTGAATCTGGCATTGATATGTGACATCAATGTAGAGAGGCTGGTCTGGCATTGATATTTAACATCACAGTAGAGAGGCTGGTCTGGCATTAATATGTGACATCACAATAGAGAGGCGATTCTGGCATTGATATTTAACATCAATGTAGAGAGGCTGGTCTGGTATTGATATGTGACATCACAATATAGAGGTGAATCTAGCATTGATATTTAACATCACAGTAGAGAGGTTCGTCTTACATTCATATGTTACATCACAATATAGAGGTGAATCTGGCATCGATATATGACATCACAATATAGAGGTGAATATGGCATTGATATTTAACATCACAGTAGAGAGGTTCGTTTGACATTGATATGTGACATCACAGTAGAGAGGTGAATCTGGCATTGATATGTGACATCACAGTAGATATGTTCGTTTGACATTGATATGTGACATCACAGTAGAGAGGTGAATCGGGCATTGATATTTAACATCACAGTAGATAGGTTCGTCTGACATTGATATGTGACATCACAGTAGAGAGGTGAATCGGGCATTGATATTTAACATCACAGTAGATAGGTTCGTCTGACATTGATATGTGACATCACAGTAGAGAGGTTCGTTTGACATTGATATGTGACATCACAGTAGAGAGGTGAATCGGGCATTGATATTTAACATCACAGTAGATAGGTTCGTCTGACATTGATATGTGACATCACAGTAGAGAGGTTCGTTTGACGTTGATATGTGACATCACAATATAGAGGTGAATATGGCATTGATATTTAACATCACAGTAGAGAGGCTGGTCTGGCATTGATATGTGACATCACAATAGAGACATTCGATTGACACTAATATGTGACATCACAATAGAGATGTTCGTTTGACACTGATATGTGACATCACAATAGATACGTTAGTCTGACATTGATATGTGACATCACAACAGAGAGGTTCGGTTGACATTGATATGTGACATCACAATAGAGAGGTGAATCTGGCATTGATATTTAACATCACAGTAGATAGGCTGGTCTGGCATTGATATGTGACATCACAATATAGAGGTGAATCTGGCATTGATATTTAACATCACAGTAGAGAGGTTCGTCTGACATTGATATGTGACATCACGATACAGAGGTGAATCTGGCATTGATATTTAACATCAATGTAGATAGGCTGGTCTGGCATTGATATATGACATCACAATATAGAGGTGAATCTGGCATCGATATATGACATCACAATATAGAGGTGAATATGGCATTGATATTTAACATCACAGTAGAGAGGTTCGTCAGACATTGATATGTGACATCACAATAGAGAGGTGAATCTGTCATCGATATTCAACATCAATGTAGAGAGGCTGGTCTGGCATTGATATATGACATCACAATATAGAGGTGAATCTGGCATCGATATTCAACATCAATGTAGAGAGGCTTGTCTGGCATTGATATGTGACATCACAATAGAGAGGTGAATCTGGCATCGACATTCAACATCAATGTAGAGAGGCTGGTCTGGCATTGATATATGACATCAGAATATAGAGGTTAAACTGGCATTAATGTGAGACATCACCATAGAGAGGTTAATCTGGCATTGATATGTGACATCACAATAGAGAGGTTCGGTTGACATTGATATGTGACATCACAATAGAGAGGTGAATCTGGCATTGATATTTAACATCAATGTAGATAGGCTGGTCTGGCATTGATATGTGTTATCACAATACAGAGGTGAATATAGCATTGATATTTAACATCACAGTAGAGAGGTTCGTCTGACATTGATATGTGAGATCACAATAGAGAGGTGAATCTGGCATTGATATTTAACATCAATGTAGATAGGCTGGTCTGGCATTGATATGTGTTATCACAATAAAGAGGTGAATCTGGCATCGATATTCAACATCAATGTAGAGAGGCTGGTCTGGCATTGATATATGACATCACAATAGATACGTTAGTCTGACATTGATATGTGACATCACAATAGAGACATTCGATTGACACTAATATGTGACATCAAAATAGAGAGGTTCGGTTGACATTGATATGTGACATCACAATAGAGAGGTGAATCTGGCATTGATATTTAACATCAATGTAGATAGGCTGGTCTGGCATTGATATGTGTTATCACAATACAGAGGTGAATCGGGCATTGATATGTGACATCACAATAGAGAGGTTCGGTTGACATTGATATGTGACATCACAATAGAGAGGTGAATCTGGCATTGATATTTAACATCAATGTAGAGAGGCTGGTCTGGCATTGATATATGACATCACAATATAGAGGTGAATCTGGCATCGATATATGACATCACAATATAGAGGTGAATATGGCATTGATATTTAACATCAATGTAGAGAGTTTCGTCAGACATTGATATGTGACATCACAATAGAGAGGTGAATCTGTCATCGATATTCAACATCAATGTAGAGAGGCTTGTCTGGCATTTATATGTGACATCACAATAGAGAGGTTCGTTTGACATTGATATGTGACATCACAGTAGAGAGGTGAATCTGGCATTGATATTTAACATCACAGTAGATAGGTTCGTCTGACATTGATATGTGACATCACAGTAGAGAGGTGAATCGGGCATTGATATTTAACATCACAGTAGATAGGTTCGTCTGACATTGATATGTGACATCACAGTAGAGAGGTGAATCTGGCATTGATATGTGACATCACAGTAGATATGTTCGTTTGACACTGATATGTGACATCACAGTAGAGAGGTGAATCTGGCATTGATATGCGACATCACAATAGAGAGGTGAATCAGGCATTGATATTTAACATCAATGTAGAGAGACTGGTCTGGCATTGATATGTGACATCACAAGAGAGAGGTGAATCAGGCATTGATATTTAACATCACAGTAGATAGGTTCGTCTGACATTGATATGTGACATCACAATAGAGAGGTGAATCTGGCATCGATATTCAACATCAATGTAGAGAGGCTGGTCTGGCATTGATATGTGTTATCACAATATAGAGGTGAATCTGGCATTGATATGTGACATCAATGTAGATATGCTGGTCTGGCATTGATATTTAACATCACAGTAGAGAGGCTGGTCTGGCATTAATATGTGACATCACAATAGAGAGGCGAATCTGGCATTGATATTTAACATCAATGTAGAGAGGCTGGTCTGGTATTGATATGTGACATCACAATATAGATGTGAATCTAGCATTGATATTTAACATCACAGTAGAGAGGTTCGTCTTACATTGATATGTTACATCACATTATAGAGGTGAATCTAGTATTGATATTTAACATCACAGTAGAGAGGCTGGTCTGGCATTAATATGTGACATCACAATAGAGAGGCGAATCTGGCATTGATATTTAACATCAATGTAGAGAGGCTGGTCTGGTATTGATATGTGACATCACAATATAGAGGTGAATCTAGCATTGATATTTAACATCACAGTAGAGAGGTTCGTCTTACATTCATATGTTACATCACAATATAGAGGTGAATCTGGCATCGATATATGACATCACAATATAGAGGTGAATATGGCATTGATATTTAACATTACAGTAGAGAGGTTCGTTTGACATTGATATGTGACATCACAGTAGAGAGGTGAATCTGGCATTGATATGTGACATCACAGTAGATATGTTCGTTTGACATTGATATGTGACATCACAGTAGAGAGGTGAATCGGGCATTGATATTTAACATCACAGTAGATAGGTTCGTCTGACATTGATATGTGACATCACAGTAGAGAGGTTCGTTTGACATTGAAATGTGACATCACAATAGAGAGGTGAATCTGGCATTGATATTTAACATCACAGTAGAGAGGCTGGTCTGGCATTGATATGTGACATCACAATAGAGACATTCGATTGACACTAATATGTGACATCACAATAGAGATGTTCGTTTGACACTGATATGTGACATCACAATAGAGAGGTGAATCTGGCATTGATATTTAACATCACAGTAGATAGGCTGGTCTGGCATTGATATGTGACATCACAATATAGAGGTGAATCTAGCATTGATATTTAACATCACAGTAGAGAGGTTCGTCTGACATTGATATGTGAGATCACACTAGAGAGGTGAATCTGGCATTGATATTTAACATCAATGTAGATAGGCTGGTCTGGCATTGATATGTGTTATCACAATACAGAGGTGAATCTAGCATTGATATGTGACATCACAATAGAGAGGTTCGGTTGACATTGATATTTGACATCACAATAGAGAGGTGAATCTGGCATTGATATTTAACATCAATGTAGGGAGGCTTGTCTGGCATTGATATGTGACATCACAATACAGAGGTGAATCTGGCATTGATATTTAACATCAATGTAGAGAGGCTGGTCTGGCATTGATATATGACATCACAAAATAGAGGTGAATCTGGCATTGATATATGACATCACAATATAGAGGTGAATATGGCATTGATATTTAACATCACAGTAGAGAGGTTCGTCAGACATTGATATGTGACATCACAATAGAGAGGTGAATCTGTCATCGATATTCAACATCAATGTAGAGAGGCTGGTCTGGCATTGATATATGACATCACAATATAGAGGTGAATCTGGCATCGATATTCAACATCAATGTAGAGAGGCTTGTCTGGCATTGATATGTGACATCACAATAGAGAGGTGAATCTGGCATTGATATGTGACATCACAATAGAGAGGAGAATCTGGCATTCATGTTTAACATCACAGTAGATAGGTTCGTCTGACATTGATATGTGACATCACAGTAGAGAGGTGAATCTGGCATTGATATGTGACATCACAGTAGATATGTTCGTTTGACATTGATATGTGACATCACAGTAGAGAGGTGAATCTGGCATTGATATTTAACATCAATGTAGAGAGACTGGTCTGGCAGTGATATGTGACATCACAATAGAGAAGTGAATCAGGCATTGATATTTAACATCACAGTAGATAGGTTCGTCTGACATTGATATGTGACATCACAATAGAGAGGTGAATCTGGCATCGACATTCAACATCAATGTAGAGAGCCTGGTCTGGCATTGATATATGACATCAGAATATAGAGATTAAAGTGGCATTGATATGAGACATCACCATAGAGAGGTTAATCTGGCATTGATATGTGACATCACAATATAGAGGTGAATCTGGCATTGATATTTAACATCAATGTAGATAGGCTGGTCTGGCATTGATATGTGTTATCACAATACAGAGGTGAATCTAGCATTGATATGTGACATCACAATAGAGAGGTTCGGTTGACATTGATATGTGACATCACAATAGAGAGGTGAATCTGGCATTGATATATAACATCAATGTTGGGAGGCTGGTCTGGCATTGATATGTGACATCACAATACAGAGGTGAATCTGGCATTGATATTTAACATCAATGTAGAGAGGCTGGTCTGGCATTGACATATGACATCACAATATAGAGGTGAATCTGGCATCGATATATGACATCACAATATAGAGGTGAATATGGCATTGATATTTAACATCAATGTAGAGAGGCTTGTCTGGCATTGATATGTGACATCACAACAGAGACGTTCGTTTGACATTGATATGTGACATCACAGTAGAGTGGTGAATCTGGCATTGATATTTAACATCACAGTAGATAGGTTCGTCTGACATTGATATGTGACATAACAGTAGAGAGGTGAATCGGGCATTGATATTTAACATCACAGTAGATAGGTTCGTCTGACATTGATATGTGACATCACAGTAGAGAGGTGAATCTGGCATTGATATGTGACATCACAGTAGATATGTTCGTTTGACATTGATATGTGACATCACAGTAGAGAGGTGAATCTGGCATTGATATGTGACATCACAATAGAGAGGTGAATCAGGCATTGATATTTAACATCAATGTAGAGAGACTGGTCTGGCATTGATATGTGACATCACAATAGAGAGGTGAATCAGGCATTGATATTTAACATCACAGTAGATAGGTTCGTCTGACATTGATATGTGACATCACAATAGAGAGGTGAATCTGGCATCGACATTCAACATCAATGTAGAGAGGCTGGTCTGGCATTGATATGTGTTATCACAATACAGAGGTGAATCTGGCATTGATATGTGACATCAATGTAGAAATGCTGGTCTGGCATTGATATTTAACATCACAGTAGAGAGGTTCGTCTTACATTGATATGTTACATCACATTATAGAGGTGAATCTAGCATTGATATTTAACATCACAGTAGAGAGGTTCGTCTTACATTCATATGTTACATCACAATATAGAGGTGAATATGGCATTGATATTTAACATCACAGTAGAGAGGTTCGTTTGACATTGATATGTGACATCACAGTAGAGAGGTGAATCTGGCATTGATATATGAATTCACAATAGAGAGGTTCGTCTGACATTGATATGTGACATCACAATAGAGAGGTGAATCTGGCATTGATATTTAACATCAATGTAGAGAGGCTGGTCCGGCATTGATATGTGTCATCACAATATAGAGGTGAATCTGGCATTGATATTTAACATCACAGTAGAGAGGTTCGTCTGACATTGATATGTGACATCACAATAGAGAGGTGAATCTGGCATTGATATTTGACATCAATGTAGAGACATTCGATTGACACTAATATGTGACATCACAATAGAGATGTTCGTTTGACACTGATATGTGACATCACAATAGATACGTTAGTCTGACATTGATATGTGACATCACAATAGAGACATTCGATTGACACTAATATGTGACATCACAATAGATACATTAGTCTGACATTGATATGTGACATCACAATAGAGAGGTGAATCTGGCATTGATATTTAACGTCAATGACGAGAGATTCGTCTGACATTGATATGTGACATCACAATAGAGAGGTGAATCTGGCATCGATATTTGACATCAATGTAGATAGGCTGGTCTGGCATTGATATTTAACATCACAGTAGAGAGGCTGGTCTGGCATTAATATGAGACATCACAATAGAGAGGTGAATCTGGCATTGATATTTAACATCAATGTAGAGAGGCTGGTCTGGCATTGATATGTGACATCACAATGTAGAGGTGAATCTAGCATTGATATTTAACATCACAGTAGAGAGGTTCGTCTGACATTGATATGTGAGATCACAATAGAGAGGTGAATCTGGCATCGATATTCAACATCAATGTAGAGAGGCTGGTCTGGCATTGATATATGACATCAGAATATAGAGGTTAAACTGTCATTGATATGAGACATCACAATAGAGAGGTGAATCTGGCATTGATATGTGACATCACAATAGAGAGGTTCGGTTGACATTGATATGTGACATCACAATAGAGAGGTGAATCTGGCATTGATATTTAACATCAATGTAGATAGGCTGGTCTGGCATTGATATGTGTTATCACAATACAGAGGTGAATCTAGCATTGATATTTAACATCACAGTAGAGAGGTTCGTTTGACATTGATATGTGACATCACAGTAGAGAGGTGAATCTGGCATTGATATGTGACATCACAGTAGATATGTTCGTTTGACATTGATATGTGACATCACAGTAGAGAGGTGAATCGGGCATTGATATTTAACATCACAGTAGATAGGTTCGTCTGACATTGATATGTGACATCACAGTAGAGAGGTGAATCTGGCATTGATATGTGACATCACAGTAGATATGTTCGTTTGACATTGATATGTGACATCACAGTAGAGAGGTGAATCTGGCATTGATATTTAACATCAATGTAGAGAGGCTGGTCTGGCATTGATATGTGACATCACAATAGAGAGGTGAATCAGGCATTGATATTTAACATCACAGTAGATAGGTTCGTCTGGCATTGATATGTGACATCACAATACAGAGGTGAATCTGGCATCGACATTCAACATCAATGTAGAGAGGCTGGTCTGGCATTGATATGTGACATCAAATCAGAAACGCGAGTGTGGTATTGATATGTGACATCACAATAGAGAGGTGAATCTGGCATTGATATGTGACATCACGGTAGAGAGGTTCATTTGACATTGATATGTGACATCACAGTAGAGAGATGAATCTGGCATTGATATTTAACATCAATGTAGAGACGCTGGTCTGGCATTGATATGTGACATCACAATAAAGAGGTGAATCTGGCATTGATATGTGACATCACAGTAGAGAGGTTCGTTTGACATTGAGATGTGACATCACAATAGAGAGGTGAATCTGGCATTGATATTTAACATCAATGTAGAGCGGTTAGTCTGACATTGATATGTGACATCACAATAGAGAGGTGAATCTGGCATTGATATTTAACATCAATGTAGAGCGGTTAGTCTGACATTGATATGTGACATCACAATAGAGAGATGAATCTGGCATTGATATTTAACATCACAGTAGAGCGGTTAGTCTGACATTGATATGTGACATCACAATAGAGAGGTGAATCTGGCATTGATATTTAACATCAATGTAGAGCGGTTAGTCTGACATTGATATGTGACATCATAGTAGAGAGGTGAATCTGGCATTGATATGTGACATCACAGTAGATATGTTCATTTGACATTGATATGTGACATCACAGTAGAGAGGTGAATCTGGCATTGATATGTGGCATCACAATAGAGAGGTGAATCAGGCATTGATATTTAACATCAATGTAGAGAGACTGGTCTGGCATTGATATGTGACATCACAATAGAGAGGTGAATCAGGCATTGATATTCAACATCACAGTAGAGAGGTTCGTCTGACATTGATATGTGACATCACAATAGAGAGGTGAATCTGGCATTGATATTCAACATCACAGTAGAGAGGTTCGTCTGACATTGATATGTGACATCACAATAGAGAGGTGAATCTGGCATCGATATTCAACATCAATGTAGTAGAGGCTGGTCTGGCATTGATATGTGACATCACAATAGAGAGGTGAATCTGGCATCGATATTCAACATCAATGTAGAGAGGCTGGTCTGGCATTGATATATGACATCACAATATAGAGGTGAATCTGGCATTGATATTTAACATCACAGTAGAGAGGCTGGTCTGGCATTGATATGTGACATCACAATAGAGACATTCGATTGACACTAATATGTGACATCACAATAGAGATGTTCGTTTGACACTGATATGTGACATCACAATAGATACGTTAGTCTGACATTGATATGTGACATCACAATAGAGACGTTCGATTGACACTAATATGTGACATCAAAATAGAGAGGTTCGTTTGACATTGATATGTGACATCACAATAGAGAGGTTAATCTGGCATCGATATTTAACATCACAGTAGAGAGGTTCGTCTGACATTGATATGTGAGATCACAATAGAGAGGTGAATCTGGCATCGATATTCAACATCAATGTAGAGAGGCTGGTCTGGCATTGATATATGACATCAGAATATAGAGGTTAAACTGGCATTGATATGAGACATCACCATAGAGAGGTTAATCTGGCATTGATATGTGACATCACAATAGAGAGGTTCGGTTGACATTGATATGTGACATCACAATAGAGAGGTGAATCTGGCATTGATGTTTAACATCAATGTAGATAGGCTGGTCTGACATTGATATGTGACATCACAATAGAGAGGTGAATCTGGCATTGATATTTAACATCAATGTAGATAGGCTGGTCTGGCATTGATATGTGTTATCACAATACAGAGGTGAATCTAGCATTGATATGTGACATCACAATAGAGAGGTTCGGTTGACATTGATATGTGACATCACAATAGAGAGGTGAATCTGGCATTGATATTTAACATCAATGTAGAGAGGCTGGTCTGGCATTGATATGTGACATCACAATATAGAGGTGAATCTAGCATTGATATTTAACATCACAGTAGAGAGGTTCGTCTGACATTGATATGTGAGATCGCAATAGAGAGGTGAATCTGGCATCGATATTCAACATCAATGTAGAGAGGCTGGTCTGGCATTGATATATGACATCAGAATATAGAGGTTAAACTGGCATTGATGTGAGACATCACCATAGAGAGGTTAATCTGGCATTGATATGTGACATCACAATAGAGAGGTTCGGTTGACATTGATATGTGACATCACAATAGAGAGGTGAATCTGGCATTGATATTTAACATCAATGTAGATAGGCTGGTCTGGCATTGATATGTGTTATCACAATACAGAGGTGAATCTAGCATTGATATGTGACATCACAATAGAGAGGTTCGGTTGACATTGATATGTGACATCACAATAGAGAGGTGAATCTGGCATCGATATTCAACATCAATGTAGAGAGGCTGGTCTGGCATTGATATATGACATCAGAATATAGAGGTTAAACTGGCATTGATGTGAGACATCACCATAGAGAGGTTAATCTGGCATTGATATGTGACATCACAATAGAGAGGTTCGGTTGACATTGATATGTGACATCACAATACAGAGGTGAATCTAGCATTGATATTTAACATCACAGTAGAGAGGTTCGTCTGACATTGATATGTGAGATCACAATAGAGAGGTGAATCTGGCATCGATATTCAACATCAATGTAGAGAGGCTGGTCTGGCATTGATATATGACATCAGAATATAGAGGTTAAACTGGCATTGATATGAGACATCACCATAGAGAGGTGAATCTGGCATTGATATGTGACATCACAATAGAGAGGTTCGGTTGACATTGATATGTGACATCACAATAGAGAGGTGAATCTGGCATTGATATTTAACATCAATGTAGATAGGCTGGTCTGACATTGATATGTGACATCACAATAGAGAGGTGAATCTGGCATTGATATTTAACATCAATGTAGATAGGCTGGTCTGGCATTGATATGTGTTATCACAATACAGAGGTGAATCTAGCATTGATATGTGACATCACAATAGAGAGGTTTGGTTGACATTGATATGTGACATCACAATAGAGAGGTAAATCTGGCATTGATATTTAACATCAATGTAGAGAGGCTGGTCTGGCATTGATATATGACATCACAATATAGAGGTGAATCTGGCATCGATATATGACACCACAATATAGAGGTGAATATGACATTGATATTTAACATCAATGTAGAGAGGTTCGTCAGACATTGATATGTGACATCACAATAGAGAGGTGAATCTGTCATCGATATTCAACATCAATGTAGAGAGGCTTGCTGGCATCGATATGTGACATCACATTATAGAGGTGAATCTGGCATTGATATTTAACATCAATGTAGAGAGGCTGGTCTGGCATTGATATATGACATCACAATATAGAGGTGAATCTGGCATCGATATATGACTTCACAATATAGAGGTGAATATGGCATTGATATTTAACATCAATGTAGAGAGGTTCGTCTGTCATTGATATGTGACATCACAATACAGAGGTTAATCTGTCATCGATATTCAAGATCAATGTAGAGAGGCTTGTCTGGCATTGATATGTGACATCTCAATAGAGAGGTTCGTTTGACATTGATATGTGACATCACAATAGAGTGGTGAATCTGGCATCGATATTCAACATCAATGTAGAGAGGCTGGTCTGGCATTGATATATGACATCACAATAGAGACATTCGATTGACACTGATATGTGACATCACAATAGAGACGTTCGTTTGACACTGATATGTGACATCAAAATAGTTACGTTAGTCTGACATTGATATGTGACATCACAATAGAGAGTTGAATCTTTCATTGATATTTAACGTCAATGATGAGAGGTTCGTTGGACACTGATATGTGACATATCAATAGAGAGGTGAATCTGGCATCGATATTCAACATCAATGTAGAGAGGCTGGTCTGGCATTAATATATGAATTCACAATAGAGAGGTGAATCTGGCATTGACATTTAACATCACAGTAGAGAGGTTCGTCTGACATTGATATGTGACATCACAATAGAGAGGTGAATCTGGCATTAATATTTAACATCAATGTAGAGAGGCTGGTCTGGTATTGATATGTGACATCACAATATAGAGGTGAATCTAGCATTGATATTTGACATCAATGTAGATAGGCTGGTCTGGCATTGATATTCAACATCACAGTAGAGAGGCTGGTCTGGCATTAATATGTGACATCACAATAGAGAGGTTCGTTTGACATTGATATGTGACATCACAATAGAGAGGTGAATCTGGCATCGATATTCAACATCAATGTAGAGAGGCTGGTCTGGCATTGATATATGACATCACAATATAGAGGTGAATCTGGCATTGATATTTAACATCACAGTAGAGAGGCTGGTCTGGCATTGATATGTGACATCACAATAGAGACATTCGATTGACACTAATATGTGACATCACAATAGAGATGTTCGTTTGACACTGATATGTGACATCACAATAGATACGTTAGTCTATATGTGACATCACAATAGAGAGGTGAATCTGGCATTGATATTAAACATCACAGTAGAGAGGCTGGTCTGGCATTATTATGAGACATCACAATAGAGAGGTGTATCTGGCATTGATATTTAACATCAATGTAGAGAGGCTGGTCTGGCATTGATATGTGACATCACAATATAGAGGTGAATCTAGCATTGATATTTAACATCAATGTAGAGAGGCTGGTCTGGCATTGATATGTGACATCAGAATATAGAGGTTAAACTGGCATTGATGTGAGACATCACCATAGAGAGGTTAATCTGGCATTGATATGTGACATCACAATAGAGAGGTTCGGTTGACATTGATATGTGACATCACAATAGAGAGGTGAATCTGGCATTGATATTTAACATCAATGTAGATAGGCTGGTCTGGCATTGATATGTGTTATCACAATACAGAGGTGAATCTAGCATTGATATTTAACATCACAGTAGAGAGGTTCGTCTGACATTGATATGTGAGATCACAATAGAGAGGTGAATCTGGCATCGATATTCAACATCAATGTAGAGAGGCTGGTCTGGCATTGATATATGACATCAGAATATAGAGGTTAAACTGGCATTGATATGAGACATCACCATAGAGAGGTTCGGCTGACATTGATATGTGACATCACAATAGAGAGGTGAATCTGGCATTGATATTTAACATCAATGTAGATAGGCTGGTCTGACATTGATATGTGACTTCACAATAGAGAGGTGAATCTGGCATTGATATTTAACATCAATGTAGATAGGCTGGTCTGGCATTGATATGTGTTATCACAATACAGAGGTGAATCTAGCATTGATATGTGACATCACAATAGAGAGGTTCGGTTGACATTGATATGTGACATCACAATAGAGAGGTGAATCTGGCATTGATATTTAACATCAATGTAGAGAGGCTGGTCTGGCATTGATATGTGACATCACAATACAGAGGTGAATCTGGCATTGATATTTAACATCAATGTAGAGAGGCTGGTCTGGCATTGATATATGACATCACAATATAGAGGTGAATCTGGCATCGATATATGACATCACAATATAGAGGTGAATATGGCATTGATATTTAACATCAATGTAGAGAGGTTCGTCAGACATTGATATGTGACATCACAATACAGAGGTGAATCTAGCATTGATATTTAACATCACAGTAGAGAGGTTCGTCTGACATTGATATGTGAGATCACAATAGAGAGGTGAATCTGGCATCGATATTCAACATCAATGTAGAGAGGCTGGTCTGGCATTGATATATGACATCAGAATATAGAGGTTAAACTGGCATTGATATGAGACATCACCATAGAGAGGTGAATCTGGCATTGATATGTGACATCACAATAGAGAGGTTCGGTTGACATTGATATGTGACATCACAATAGAGAGGTGAATCTGGCATTGATATTTAACATCAATGTAGATAGGCTGGTCTGACATTGATATGTGACATCACAATAGAGAGGTGAATCTGGCATTGATATTTAACATCAATGTAGATAGGCTGGTCTGGCATTGATATGTGTTATCACAATACAGAGGTGAATCTAGCATTGATATGTGACATCACAATAGAGAGGTTTGGTTGACATTGATATGTGACATCACAATAGAGAGGTAAATCTGGCATTGATATTTAACATCAATGTAGAGAGGCTGGTCTGGCATTGATATATGACATCACAATATAGAGGTGAATCTGGCATCGATATATGACACCACAATATAGAGGTGAATATGACATTGATATTTAACATCAATGTAGAGAGGTTCGTCAGACATTGATATGTGACATCACAATAGAGAGGTGAATCTGTCATCGATATTCAACATCAATGTAGAGAGGCTTGTCTGGCATCGATATGTGACATCACATTATAGAGGTGAATCTGGCATTGATATTTAACATCAATGTAGAGAGGCTGGTCTGGCATTGATATATGACATCACAATATAGAGGTGAATCTGGCATCGATATATGACTTCACAATATAGAGGTGAATATGGCATTGATATTTAACATCAATGTAGAGAGGTTCGTCTGTCATTGATATGTGACATCACAATACAGAGGTTAATCTGTCATCGATATTCAAGATCAATGTAGAGAGGCTTGTCTGGCATTGATATGTGACATCTCAATAGAGAGGTTCGTTTGACATTGATATGTGACATCACAATAGAGTGGTGAATCTGGCATCGATATTCAACATCAATGTAGAGAGGCTGGTCTGGCATTGATATATGACATCACAATAGAGACATTCGATTGACACTGATATGTGACATCACAATAGAGACGTTCGTTTGACACTGATATGTGACATCAAAATAGATACGTTAGTCTGACATTGATATGTGACATCACAATAGAGAGTTGAATCTTTCATTGATATTTAACGTCAATGATGAGAGGTTCGTTGGACACTGATATGTGACATATCAATAGAGAGGTGAATCTGGCATCGATATTCAACATCAATGTAGAGAGGCTGGTCTGGCATTAATATATGAATTCACAATAGAGAGGTGAATCTGGCATTGACATTTAACATCACAGTAGAGAGGTTCGTCTGACATTGATATGTGACATCACAATAGAGAGGTGAATCTGGCATTAATATTTAACATCAATGTAGAGAGGCTGGTCTGGTATTGATATGTGACATCACAATATAGAGGTGAATCTAGCATTGATATTTGACATCAATGTAGATAGGCTGGTCTGGCATTGATATTTAACATCACAGTAGAGAGGCTGGTCTGGCATTAATATGTGACATCACAATAGAGAGGTTCGTTTGACATTGATATGTGACATCACAATAGAGAGGTGAATCTGGCATCGATATTCAACATCAATGTAGAGAGGCTGGTCTGGCATTGATATATGACATCACAATATAGAGGTGAATCTGGCATTGATATTTAACATCACAGTAGAGAGGCTGGTCTGGCATTGATATGTGACATCACAATAGAGACATTCGATTGACACTAATATGTGACATCACAATAGAGATGTTCGTTTGACACTGATATGTGACATCACAATAGATACGTTAGTCTATATGTGACATCACAATAGAGAGGTGAATCTGGCATTGATATTAAACATCACAGTAGAGAGGCTGGTCTGGCATTATTATGAGACATCACAATAGAGAGGTGTATCTGGCATTGATATTTAACATCAATGTAGAGAGGCTGGTCTGGCATTGATATGTGACATCACAATATAGAGGTGAATCTAGCATTGATATTTAACATCAATGTAGAGAGGCTGGTCTGGCATTGATATGTGACATCAGAATATAGAGGTTAAACTGGCATTGATGTGAGACATCACCATAGAGAGGTTAATCTGGCATTGATATGTGACATCACAATAGAGAGGTTCGGTTGACATTGATATGTGACATCACAATAGAGAGGTGAATCTGGCATTGATATTTAACATCAATGTAGATAGGCTGGTCTGGCATTGATATGTGTTATCACAATACAGAGGTGAATCTAGCATTGATATTTAACATCACAGTAGAGAGGTTCGTCTGACATTGATATGTGAGATCACAATAGAGAGGTGAATCTGGCATCGATATTCAACATCAATGTAGAGAGGCTGGTCTGGCATTGATATATGACATCAGAATATAGAGGTTAAACTGGCATTGATATGAGACATCACCATAGAGAGGTTCGGTTGACATTGATATGTGACATCACAATAGAGAGGTGAATCTGGCATTGATATTTAACATCAATGTAGATAGGCTGGTCTGACATTGATATGTGACTTCACAATAGAGAGGTGAATCTGGCATTGATATTTAACATCAATGTAGATAGGCTGGTCTGGCATTGATATGTGTTATCACAATACAGAGGTGAATCTAGCATTGATATGTGACATCACAATCGAGAGGTTCGGTTGACATTGATATGTGACATCACAATAGAGAGGTGAATCTGGCATTGATATT